>NW_025835539.1:0-1089 GCF_002878395.1 Capsicum annuum
TATTGTTCTAACAGATCACTCATATGTTGCAACAGATGATGTCACAATAATTGTGTGTCTGTTGAACAGACCATTCATCTGTCTTAAAAGATGGGTGATATGTTTTGTATTATTACAACAGATTACTCATCCGCTACAACAGTTTGGTTATATGTTGCAACAGATACTACCTGGTGCAACAGATCAGTGATTTATTGCAACTGTTATTTTACTATTTTGCTTGTTTGATTTACTGTTATCTTTTTTTAACGATGCATTAATCAACAATAATATATTATTTTATGTTCCTATTAATTTTAGATAATATGGTTTCCAAAAGAACATAAACCGAATCAAGTCCAAGTAAAGGAACAAGTGAAGCAGCTTGGATACATTTACCACTCTATGAGCTTGCTTTACAAACGTTATCTCAATCGAAAGCAGAATATGATGAACACCGGGAGGATGAATATTTCAAAAGAGATGATGTAGATGCTAATAGACCTTCCACCGAAGAGCTGGTCAAAGCCTACAATATTGATCGTTATCCTGTGAGAATGTAGTGCGAAGGTGCATTTTAACGAGTGATTTCGTGGTTAAGTCAGCCATGGGAAAATCCTTCGACGCCTTTAGAAAAATACTTCGAGAACAAAAATTGGATGCTTATTTCAGGGACAGTTGCTTTGGGAAATATCTTGATTTACCGGAGGATAACAATGTTCGTTTCCAAATAAAAATGGTATATGAACTTCTCAAGCGTAGGTTTATGTATGAAAACAAAGATAAGATGGATGAGGTATGGATAAATTACTGTGGTATGCCTGTTTGTTTTGGTTGGAAGGAGTTTGCCATAGTTATTGGACTAAAATGTTATCCTCCTTCTCAAGTTATACCTATTCTAACCTAAAAAAAGCACCCTGCACACCCAAAAAAGGCAAAGGCAAGTCGTGTGATCGTAATGACTTGGTTTCCATTGTTGGTCCAAGCTTTAAAAATAAAAATTTGATAGAAGCGTTGAAAGATAAAGGACTTTCAAAGAAGCACAAGCAATCATTGTGCTTGGTTTGGTTTGTACATAATATTCTTTGGGCGAGAGATGTTAACAACAAC
>NW_025835540.1:0-1973 GCF_002878395.1 Capsicum annuum
AACATCGAGAACATAAAAAATAAGGGAAATAATTGAGAGGGTCCTTACATGTTGACTGTTGTAAAACTTTTGGATGATTCATGACATCTTTGATTATCTATAAAGACTTAATGATAAATGATGTCTTTGATTATCTTTGGAGACTGTCGATTGTTGTAAGATCCTTCGATCGTCTTCAGGGTCTTGATGATACATAATGTCTTCGATTATATATGAAGACTTGATGATGAATGATGTCTTCAATTGTCTATGAAGACTGTTGATTATCGTAAGATCCTTTAGTTGTCTTCAGGGACTTGATGATGCATGACGTCTTCAATTATCTATGGATTCTATTGATTGTTGTAAGATCCTCCAATTGTTATTGGGAGCTTGATGATGCAAGCATCTTTGAGTATCTACAAAGATTGTTGATTGTTGTAAGAACCTCCGATTATCTTTGGGAGCTTGATGATGCAAGATGTCTTTGAGTATCTACAAAGATTGTTGATTATTGTAAGATTCTCAGATTATCATCGGGGGCTTGATGGTGCATGACATCTTCAATTATGTATGGAGACTATTGATTATTGTAAGATCCTTCTATTATCATAATGGTCTTGATGATGCATGAAATCTATAATTTCTACAGAGACTATTAATTGTTTTAAGATCCTTCAATTGTCATCGGGGGCTTGATGATGCATGATGTCTTTGATTGTCTATGAAAACTATGTTGATTGTCCTCTAGTTTTTCAAGAGAGAACTATATTCTTTGGTCCTTTATTTAAGTGCTTGCTAGTGTTATAACAGTTTTAGTCGAGATAAAGTCATTGGACACATCCTAAGTATTCAAATAATATCAAGTAGACACGTCTTATGTTTTTGGAGCCTCTATTTGATTAAAGGTATGCTTACATTCATGAAGATTGATACAGAACGATACAATTTTAACACATTTTAGATTTAAGACATTTATGAATTATCTTTAATAAAGAGTACATCAAAAGGTAAGGCCGATAAAAGTCGTAATAATGGTAACAAAAGATGTTACAAGGGTGTATGATCAATATGAAATAGTTGGAGCGAGCTGAAATAATGCTTTTGAGAAGTGAGAGAATCTCAAGGCTTCATCATTGAGGAGGCTTTCTTCAACACATGAAGACTTGCCTCTAACTAAGCAAAATTCTCGTCTATTTATAACCTAAGAATGAAGGTGTGTATACTATTTTACTTTACACCTGTCCTAATATATCTTTACACGTCTCCTACTTAATAATTAAATCTTTTACAAAAAGTCTTACAAAGACAAAAAAGCAATTATGGCAAGTGCCAAAAAGTCAACAAAATTAAAAAGCCAATAGTTCCTATGCATTATTTACGTAAAGGAAATCAAGAAAGCTATCTATATGTCACTTTCATGATTTAATGTCTTTTCTTTTATTTTTTTTCATCATGGCTCTATTGTTATCTTCTAGCTGGTGTCCTTATCTTCTTAGTTGATTTTTTCTTTTATTCTAGCTAGACTTCTAGGATAATATTATCTCCTCTATTACATCTCAAACATTGATGGTCTGGATATTTGTATCCAATTATCTTGTTAATAATCCGTCTGAAATAAATCCTTTCCTAATTGCTCTTGCAGTAGATTATTTTTCTGGGCTAAGTAACGTCATTATCCATTGTCTAACATCTTCCATATCTGTTTCTCGTAGCTTTCTTGAATTTGAATATATCATTTGATGGTCTCTTGAATAATAACTCCATATTGGGTTTCCATTAATGTAATTATTTGCTAATTCTTAAATAATTGTAGCTAATCCAATAAGTTGTTTATTTACATAAAAATCAAGTATCTCAATTTTGGGTATCTCTGGCTGCTGTACAATATCTTCTGGTATAATCATATCTCTGGTTAATCCTATTTTTACAACTTGTATAACTGGTTTGATCTCGTCGTATAATATCTCTGCTGGTGCAGCATAAAACTTTAT
>NW_025835541.1:0-3432 GCF_002878395.1 Capsicum annuum
AACATGAACATGGAGCACAACACTTAAGCATTCAAACCAGCCCTTCAATCAGTGAAAATGAATAAAATATTTCATTTGGGCATTTCACTGAACACTTGGTGTGCACAAGCAATATATTACAATTTTGAATAGTTTTAGGTGCTCAAGACTTCCCTAATTATGTACACACCAATAACAACAACCAATCACACTAGAAAATCATAATTAAACAAGGATTTAGCATGCACATCATAAATTCAGGCCATTTCTAAGACATGAGTTTTCAGGCCTACACTTTGAGCATATTAAATAGAATTTGAAGCACATACCCAATTGAGTGATATAGAGGGGACGCTTATGCCCTTTTTTACGCACGACACACAATCACAAACGTGTGTAATTTTAGAGAAATTTGAAAGGGAGTGTGAGGGAAAAATTTAGGGTCGACTATTCATTTCACCTAGTCCCAACTGTGATGTCAATAAAAGTTATACTATCGTGATAGCATGCATACCATATCACGATAATTGAAGATGTTTTCTTGTCCTCTGTATTACCCTGCTCAACCCACTAATCAAATTCTCCAAATTTCATTTTATTCATCATCATTAGAAACACCTTATAATTCCATAATTTCATGGATTAATCACAAAAAAATAAAAACTACTATAAAAGTCAAAATTCAAAGGCTACGGGCCACTTTTATGGCATTTATGGATTGCCTCCCACCAAGCACCTAACTTATCATCGTGGCATGACATTATTTAATCTTCATGTAGGATCCTTTAGGGAGAAATCATCAAATTTCATGTCCTCTTCATCAATGAGGGAAACCACTTAAAGTTTTATTTGTTGTTTCTCAGTGTTACACACCAAAAGGAAACCTCATCATTTTGTACCTGTAATATTATTTCCCTTTGCTCCATATCAACAATTTATCTTGCAGTTTATATAAAGCATCTCCTAAGAATAATAGGTATTTCTTGGTCTATTTCATAATCAAGGACAACAAAGTCCGCAGACAAAATAAATCAATCGACCTTTACCAAGACATCATACAATACTCCAACCGGTTTCTTAATAGAGTGATATGCCATCAAAAAACTCATTATTATGGGAGTAGGAGTGCCTAAACCAAGTCATCGATAGATTGAATATGTAATTAGATTGATTCTTTCACCGAAGTCACACAAGGCTTTCTTAAATTTGTGTGTACTAATGGTGCAAGGAATTGTGAAGGCTCCCAAATCTTTTTTCTTTTCCACCATAGCACTATTCATGATAGAGATGTAACCATGGTTAACTTAAATTATTTCACCATGAAAAAGGCTTTTTTTTTGACACCAATGTCTTCATTAACTTAGCATATCTCAAAATTTCTAGAATGGAGTCTAGCAATGGGTTATTGATTTAAATATTGCTAAGCTTGGTGAGGAACTTCTTGATTTTGGCATTCTCCTCCTTTTTCTTGATTATTTGAGAAAATGGAGAAGGGATTTTCATTAGATACAAGGGGTCACATTGAGGTTCATCACCCTTAACTACTTTATAGATTCGTTCTTATCAAGATTCTCTTTAAATATCATTGGTTCTTTATTGTCCCTTTCTTGGGACTTTGGAGCCTCATCATTTCACTAACACATGCCTCTTCTTTTTGTTAATTTATTTATCAATATACTTTTATTTTACCTTAATCTCTTGTGCACTAAGTTCTTCACCACATAGTATGAAAATTTCTAATACAATAAACATCATTTTTAGGTTTTGCCATCGTATCACTAGGGAGGCCACCCTTAAGCCTAACATTAAGTTCGGTAGAGATTTGGCCAATTTAGGTCTCAATTTTTTAATTGAGGTGTAGTGTGATACAAAAATTTAATTTATTTGAGAAAAGTCTCCTTTTTATTCTTGGATCATCTTGTCCATCCCTTCGACTTTCATTAAGACTCTAACAAGCATATCCTTGACATTAAAATTTTTAGGAACTACAAGATTTAATTCCTTTCTCTTAACTCAGTCGTGGGGACACATATCTATCATACTCCCTTGCCTTATCCCTTCAATTATAATCATTATCTCTAGAATGCTATTTCTTTTCTCGATCAAGATTATCCAAACATTGGTTCCCTCTTGTGATTGATGAGCTAGAAAAGGTATTTCCCGAGTTGTTTGCCAAGTATCTAATTTATTCATCAAGATATTTTGCGTCATCTTCATCATATCCTTTGGATGCCATGGAATTTACCATTTTTACTGGTGCTCGCATCAAATACTTTGTAAAGACATCTAATTATGTCATCATTTTTGACATATTTTTCTCTATCTCTTTTTCTTTCTTTCCTAGATCTTTATTCATGATTGAGGCAGTGGTAAAACCCGTGGCTACCTCAAATTCTCAAGTGTCCACCCCCTATTTTACTTTTTGATTTGCTCAAGAAAAATAGACGCCACTCTTTATGACAACCTCACAAGTGATTTATCAGCCGAGTTGTCCACCACAATCTTTTTGTATTGGTCCAATGCCCTATATAATATTTGTAGAAGTATCTTATTGGATATTTCATGGTTAGTACATTGCACAAGGTTTTCATTAAGTCTCCCCCAAACTTCATATAGAGACTTTCCATTGATTTGACAAAAATTAATGATTTTATCTCACAATTGCAACATCTTTGATGGTGGTAAATAACTTATAAGAAAGCCTAAGTAAGCTTGACCTATAATGTGATCGATCCATCGAGAAGAGATCTAACCATAACACTGCCTTACTCGACAGAATAGGAAGTGGTATAATCGTATGGACTCTTATGAGATAAGAGCAATGTCGAATGAGGAACAAACTTTGACAAAATTTTTAAAGTTAATGTTTGGGTCTTTATGAGCTTGACCCCAAAAAAAGATACCTATCATTTGTATCCTGTTTAGCATCATACTTGTGATGTAGAATAATGTATCCACTTTATTTGATGGGATGCATATGGGATCTAGGGTTAGGTTTTGATAAGGTGCTAAGTGTTCACAGTTCAAAAGGTAGTAGGATTTCTTAATAATTTTGATGTTTTAATTGACGTTTGTTTGTTGCAAATAGTAGACACACCTGCTTTGATTTGCTTGAGAAAGAAATAAAATATAGTAGGAAGTGAATGATCAACAGGGACTCAGAAATACTTTGTTTAATAATTAGTGTTGTAACAAGGTTGGTTAACCTGAGGTAAAATCTGAGCTGTAAATTGAAATTCCCTAAGTCCGAGAGGATTAGGGAATTAAATTCTTAAGTAGGTCGAGAGACATTTAAGAATAACATTGATAAAGATAGCATGTTATCCTACCCACCGTGAGAATCTTGAACCACTTTTAGCATCTGTCATGTACTGGAAGCCCTAGTTAACATAATTCTGGTTATTTCATAAACTCTTGATTTACAAACAGTGAAACTACAGTGACTAACAATTA
>NW_025835542.1:0-1070 GCF_002878395.1 Capsicum annuum
ATAGTTATATACTAATTTATGAAACATATACACATGTATACGTTAAATATACACGTCTATAGAAGATCCATTCACATACATACACTCTATTCTATGTATATGTAATACTTTAAATGAAATATACTATAATGTATATACATTACAATATATATTTGTATAGTTATATACTAATTTATAAAACATATACACATGTATACGTTAAATATACACGTCTATAGAAGATTTATTCACATATATACACTCTTTTCTATGTATACGCACCATTCAATGTATATATACTACTACTTATAAAATAAACTACATTATATATACATTAAAATATATATAGATATACTTATATACTAATTTATAAAATATATACACATGTATACATTAAATATACACTTCTATAGAAGATATATACACGTGTATACGCACCATTCAATGTATATATACTACTAGTTATAAATTATACTACATTATATATACATTACAATATATATAGATATACTTATATACTAATTTACAAAACATATACACATGTATACGTTAAATATACACTTCTATAGAAGATATATGCACAAATAAACAAAACATATGCTACTTAATATAATAAATTAATAATATTTGGTAGTAAATTAATAATATATTAGAAGTAAGTTTTTAATTTAAAGTAGAAAACTAGAAATTCAATTTAAAATTTTAAATCGTTAAATAAAAAAAATAAAAAACAAGGACTAAGGAGTGAATGAATTTGGGGAATTTTATTGATTGCAAAATGATCCAAAATTTATAATTTACATGAATGAAAAATCTATAAATTATGCATCATTTTTTCCAACTCATTCATGTTAATATTAATGGTACTTGCATAGGATAGTCGAAGTCAACAGGGGCAAAACCATGCATTTGACTTGATTCTGCTGAGTTCTCCCGTGAAGTCATAATTTCTTCAAGTTTCACCTCGTCGCTCGGCTCCGGTTCCATTTCTTGGTTTCTTTTTTCCGCTCTAATCCAATCTCTGAGGCAAATTAGAACATTCATTGCATTGCTTCCCAATGAGTGTCGGTTGTGTCCAAGCTGTTGTCGTC
>NW_025835543.1:0-1202 GCF_002878395.1 Capsicum annuum
ATGTTTGCTTTGGTATTTCCATTGTGTGCAAATTTTGCTTCTTTATACAGTATGCATGCCAATTTTGCTTCTTTATATAGTATGCATGTATTCAAATGACCCATAATTTCTCCTTTTGCTGAGTAAGTGCCCAAAGCAGTTTGCACAAAGCTGCTTGGTTCCACAGTTTCGTATTAATAATATTCAAACCACCGCTCCTTTAGGTGAACGTGTTTATCCCAAGACACTAACGCTTTCCAAAGATAGTTTCTACATGTAGCTTCAACTAGTTTAATGATCTCTGGAGTAAGTGAAAGAGTAGTGACCAGTATATTTGGACATCCATTAGCACAACCTTTATTAATTGAAAGTCTACCGGCATAAGACGCCTTTCTAACCATTCATTAAGTTATCTTGGACGTAATTTTGTCAAGGGGCCTATATTGTGCAACAGTGATCTTTTTAGTTGATAAGGGTACATCAAGGGACTTAAAAAGTAAGTGTACCCATTTCATAGACCATCGCCACTAGAATCTCTTCCTTAGAGACTCTATTATTGTTTATTTATCTAATTATAAAATACAAAAAGAGGAAGGGGTCATTGACGAAAAGTCCAATTCCAAAAGAACAAAGTAAGGCTAATTATATATAACCTATCCAGAAAAGTATGGGTGTCAAACGGGCCAGGCCGGACCAACCCGGAATCGGCCCTTCTATTTTAACCGGGTTGAGGGCCAGTTTTGATGCTAGACGGGCCGGGCCAAACAGTAAAAAAATTAAAACCCACCCTAACCCAGGCCACTTAACCCAACTCGATCAAACCCACCAAAACCCGATCAAACCCGGTTAAAAAATCGGTCAAACCCGGTCAAAAATATAAAAAAAAAAATTCTTTCAATATACATTATATATACCCACCTATATACATTATAAATACGTTAAATAATATATATACACTATATATATAGTATATATTACATTAGAATTTAAAAAATATATACACATATACACAATTAATCAATTACTCATAGATACGCACCATTCAATGTATATATACTACTACTTATAAAATATACTACAATATATATACATTACTGTAACACCCCGTACTTAATTACGTGCATTAGTCATTGTTATATGTGTTGGAGTATATGTATTGATCCTAAGTTAGGTATATATGAGTTTAAGTATGAGTATTGATTATTTTGAGATGGTTTCAAGTT
>NW_025835544.1:0-2385 GCF_002878395.1 Capsicum annuum
TTTTCTTTGTCAAAAAGTCCTTCATGAATTTAGCGTACCCTGGCATTTGCTCTAGTGCCTCCACCAAAGGCACATTAATAGTCAGTTGCTTCAGCATGATCATGAATTTACTGAACCTAGTGTCATCATCCTTCCTCTTCAGTCTCTGAGGTAAAGGTGGTGGTGGATTTAGAAGAGTTTTCTCCACCACTTCCTTTTTATTGTGCTTCCCATTATCAATCTTTTTAGACTGCTGGCATCTAGGTGTAGTATCATGAACGTTTTCATCCTGATCTTCAACTTCTACAGAATCATCATAATCTACTTCAATAATATTCTCCTCTATATTATCAACCACGGGCTTGCCCTTGGATGGATTTTCCAACACTTTACCACTCCTGGTTGTAATAGCCAAACATGATCCATCTTTTCTTGGATTTTGGACAGTGTCACTCGGTAAAGTACCAGCTTTTCTTTGATTAAATGCCGCTGATAGTTGACTAATTTGTTATTCCAGCTTTTTTATTGAAGTGGAATGGGAGTCAACCAATTGATTTATTGAGGACAAATCATTTTTTACCTCAGTTACTCCCGCGTTGGTTGCGTCCACACCATTCAATAGCTTAGCCATCATGTCCTCCATAGACATCTTCCCAGAGCTAGGTGTAGCAGCTTCACGATTTCCAGGAGGGACATACAAACCGCTCTTGTTGTTCTTATTCTTCCAATTCCCTTTGTCTCGGTCCTTGTATCCGGATTTTTCATAATAGTTCCGACCTTGGTTTCCTTGGACATTGCCTCGGAAACCCCCTTGATTTTCATGTAATTTGCTTTTTCCTCAGAATCAGAGTCATCTCTTCCCTGTGATACAACAGATTTGACCTTTTCTGTCTTCCCTGATAATAAATGCTTGGTAAGAAAGTCCATCTACATTTTTATGTGAGCCATATCCTGGTAACGTTCCTTTTCTCTTCGCCTCTGTTCTGCTGTCATGCCAGTAGATACAGTAGAGCTTGCTACCTCAGAATCCCTGGTATGCGAAGCTCTACTCTTCTTTGTCATACGATCCAACATATCACATGCCTCAATAAAAGTAAGGTCCATGAATGACCCACCCATGGCATTATCTACCACTGGCTTAGTCACCGAGTTCAAAGCCCTATATAATATTTCCATCAAGTGGACATTGGTCATCTGATAATTTGGGCACCGCATAAGCTTCTTCTTGAACCTCTCCCATGTCTCGTGGAGAGCTTCAGTTAGAAGTTGTCTGAAATTGCTTATCTCATCTCTTAGTTGTGCTCTCTTGGATGGCGGAAAGAATCTTTCTAACAAAGCTTCTTTCAGTTGCCTCCAATTGGTAATAGAGTCAGGAGTTAGCCCGTTTAACCATAGAGTTGCCTCTCCAGATAGAGACAATGGAAATAAGCGCAGCCGGATCGCATTCTGTCCAACCCCTGGATTGTCAAATGATTTGCATGTTGAGATAAAATTAATCAGATGCATATTCAAATCATCGCCTGCAAGTCCACCAAATAACCCTTTGAGTTGCATTAGCTGGATCATGGTACTAGTGATATTAAACTTGGCTCCGGGTGCTAAGGGCAGAGGAATAATAGCCCCTGTAGCACCAGCCCCATGCAAGTCTTCATCATCATCATCAAAAGAAACTTGGACAGCTCGGCGTTCGGGTCTCATCCTAGCTTGACGATCTCTGTTGACATTCCTGTTCACTGCTGCAACCACATCATCTGCACACCTTGGATTTAATAACTCATCATCACCCAGGTCCTCATCATCAAGATTTGGTACCCGACCTGGGTTATCAGCATTCTATTGATTTCCTAGTGTAGCTGCCAATGCAGCTAATCTAGCCTGCTCTTGCTGAGTAGCTATCCTTTCAAGGTCACGTTGCGCATCCATTCTGCCAATGAGATGTGGTTCCGGATATATAGGTAATAATGGTTGACCAGAACTTCATGTATTTGGTATGCACTCCACTAAACCTGAACAAAACAAAAACAACAATCAAAAAGTAAAATTTGAGAATCTTTGACCAAAGGGTCTATTAACTATCACAAACTTAGTTGACAACCGTATTCCCCGACAACGGCGCCAAAATTTGATACGCCCAAATTACAACTCTCGTTAGAAAGTGTAAGTAGTCGCTGTCAAATATAGAACCCAACTGGGTTGGGTGTCGAATCCTACAGGGGAATACTATGATCACTAAGTATTGCGATTATTATTAGACTGTTGGTCGAAGGTTCCAAGATAAAGGGGGGTTTGGTTTAAGTGCACAATGATATTATCAGTGTAACGATGAGATGATATATGTAATTATATTTGATCACAGAGAATGACAAGTTAGGGTTATGTCCACCTTGTAGCTTCTACTTCTCTATT
>NW_025835545.1:0-1619 GCF_002878395.1 Capsicum annuum
TGCTACTTAATATAATAAATTAATAATACTTGTTAGTAAATTAATAACATATTAAAAGTAAATTTTTAATTTAAAATAGAAATTCAATTTAAATCATTAAATTAAAAAAATTACAAAGTAAGGACTAAGGAGTGAATGAATGTTGAATTTTATTGATTGCAAAATGATCCAAAATTTATAATTTACATGAATTAAAAATATACAAACTATGCACCATTTTTTCAACTCATTTATGTTAATATTAACAGGAACTTGCATAGAATAGTCAAAGTCAACTAGGGCACAATCATGCATTAGACTTGATTCTGCTGAGTTCTCCCGTGAAGTGATACTTTTTTCAAGTTTCTGCTCGTCGTTCGACTCTACTTCCATTCCTTGATTTCTTCTGTTTGCTCTAATCCAATCTCTGAGGCAAACTAAAACATTCTTTGCATTGATTCCCAATGAGTATCGGTTACCTCCAAGTTGCTGTCGTCCCTGACTAAAAACGCTCTCTGATGCAACATTTGACATTGAAACATTCAAGATATCTCTATCTAATCTTAAAGGCATAGGATATTGTGTTTCATTGCTCCTCCACCAATCCAACGTGTTGATCCATCATCTGCGATCTTCTGGCGGCGATCGAAGATAATACCTAAGCTCTTCCCGATAAGTTGATATGTAAGCTATCTCATCAACAGTGTTCCAATAATGTAAATCATAAAAGAAATCAGGAAAACCACTATATTCTGACCTTTTAGAAGATGATGTCTCCTCGGGAGGATGAGGATCAACAGTTGGAGTGATATATGGAGGTATAGCTAAATCAACTAAATTAGCATAGTGGTTATATAATTTATCTATGTAAGTCTTCGCATCAGTCATAGCCGTCCACAAATCAGGTTGTACTTGTTCAGAATCATCGTTAGTATTTATTTCTAAGTTAGCATAAATAAGAGTACTAAAGTGGCACATAGTATTATATTTCATGCACAGATTTAGCATAGCACCAACCAAGTAAATAGGGAGAATCAGAAAAAAAATATTTTTTAAATTTAGTAAACATTGCACCAACAACTTCTTTATAACCTTCTTTAGTTTTATATTCTTTGAGCAAACCAGAAATATCGGCTATATATGTCAAATTATTATAAACAATAGGATAATAAGCACTGGAAAATTTAACCATAGCTATATAAAAATTTTCTAAAAACTTAACAAGATCATTAATTACAACCCAATCAAAATCATGTAGCATGCAATCAGCAGAATCAACAAATGAACCACAATGTTGGTTAAAAGCTAGTGTAATAGGAACTCTATATTTATAACACGTTTTTAAAAAATCATACATAGAATTCCATCTAATATCATTTTCCTTAGGCATCAATATCAGTGCAAGTCCATTTTCTTGACATTTAACTTTAAATTCTCTAATTTTTTTCTTCAATTATTTTCTTGAATAAAACCAACAGTAAGACTGATTTTTTCAATATAAAGTTCAAAAAACTCAAGACCATCTTTTCCAATTAAATTATATATATGACATGCACACTTAATATGAAAAATCTTAGGTAACGGCAGAGATAAATTAGATTTTAACTTTTTTATAGTAGTCTTGTTGTTAGAAGCATTAT
>NW_025835546.1:0-4019 GCF_002878395.1 Capsicum annuum
GGGGGGGGGGGGGCGGATCTTGCTCAGAGGAGCAGCTATGGCTGAATCAAGCACCAAGGTTTGTTCCTTATTTTGGGATATGGAGGAAAAAGATAGACAACACAGAGAGAAGGCGTCCCATTTTTTGACTGATTTGGTACATTGATTATAACCACACACTGATGCAAATGTTTTGAAAGCTGGGAAAGGTACGATACGCGTGCCTCTGGTTTTGGCAGATGCGGTAGGTGTACATTTAATGCACTGTTCTTTAAAATCTTGATCAATTTTAAAAATCGGACGGTCCTAAAATATCACCTCAAAATAATAAAAATACAAATATTTATATATGTGTATATATATAGATAAATATATGGAGAAATATATTTAAAATCGATTAATTTCTGATCCATTCAATTTTGATCGGAACAGTTCGAATTTCAAAAATATATAAAAAGGTAAATTAGAGGATTAATATATATGTATATATATATATAAATATAAAAGTTTGAAAATTTGAGACCCTCGAATTAGAAAGAAAAATTAGCGGCCTACATTAATTTGTGCTAGTCGGGTGTTTTGGACTGGTTTTGGTTTGTCCGATCTTTTGATCGGACGATTTTGAAGAGATTACCCTTAAAAATAATAACAACAACAAAATAGAAAAAATAAAAATGTATGCATATACGGATAAATATGAGAGAGGTTGGTTTTAAAATGATTTTTTTCGATCCAGTCGGACGGTTCGAATTTAATTTAAAGAGAGGGAAAAAGGAGAAAGATAAATGCATAAATAAGAGACAGTTAAATAAATAAATAATAAATCATATATCTACATATATACAAATAACTGAAAATTTTGGGATCTCTCGGATTCAAAATAGATCAATGGACCAGATTAAATCGTATCTGTTAAGGCGGAGTGGCGATGCGGACATAGAAATAGTACTGAGTTTTGGGCTAATTTTCAGGCTCTTGATTGAAATTTATAAAATGAGAGTTGGGCTCGAGTGAAATAAAAATGAAATTAGACTATTTCTAGCCCGAATACTCTTTTTTATTAAATTAAATTCATCGATGCTTCCTGATAGCCTAAAAATTATTTAAAATTATTTTAGTTTGACTCATATAAATTGCAAACATAATTTTTACAAAGGAAGACCCCCCTTTGTACAGATGCGAAGCAACACGCTTTAAAGTCAGAAAAGTACATTATTTATATAAACGTGGATAGCCATGAAAAAAAATCACCTTTCAGGACTTGATTTCGTTACATCGTGGTCTAATCTAAGGTCCCGTTACCAAACTTTTGACTTATATATTTCCATATTAACAAAATGTTCAGTGTCAAAGCCGTATTAGTCTTCAAAACTCAAGCAATAATATGAGTTTAATGAAACTAAGAATCAAACTAAGTTTACAAACTTCCCAAAATAGGACAAAATAAATGAAGCCGGAAAGGGGACAATTTCATGGATTGTAAAACTTCAAACAAACCAACATTTTAAACTCAAATCCAGTGTGTAAAGATGAAACCGTGAACAAGAAAGCCGTACATTTGCGAATAGACCCACCTTTAGAATTAAAGTTGTCTTTGTTATTTAGATAATAAATGTTCACAAGAAACACCCAAGAAGGAATGATATCATACACACATAAACCGATCGATATTAACAAAATAATAATTGAAAAGATAAAGAATGAAAGTAAAGGAATGATTCGCACCTTTTGGGGTGCAACAAACAAGGGTCTTTCCGTCGCATATTCCGGCGACTTTGAAACTCAACGCGAACTTACTGTTTTAAGCGACATGGAAAGATTAAGAAAATTTGAGACCCCCTATTTTTCAAAACCTGTTTTCGTCACTATTTTCTTCCAAATTTCGCTCCAACTTTAAATTCCTATATCTCAAAAACCTCTGAAAGCTAAGCTTTTCTCTCCGAATTTTCTCACGAATTTCTTCCTGTCCCCACCCCCCCTTTTTTTTCTACTTCCTTTCTCTTAGATCTCCAACTTTTCTTTACTTCTTTTTTTCCAAGTTTTCCCTTTCTCCGATTTTGCGCCTCTTTTTTTTTTTGAACTCTCTCTTGTTTTTTGAACTCTCCAACCTTTCTTTTCTCAGATCTTTTTTCCTTTTTTTTTCCTTCTGCTCTAATTTTTTTTATTCCTCCCTCTATAGGAATTGTGATTCGGCTATTTATAGCCTGAAATTCGGACTCCAAAGTCCGGATTCGAACAACAATTTAAGAAAAACACTTTGAGTTTTGAATTACTGAACAAATCTTCAACTTCTGACGCCATTAATGGCAGATTGAAGTCAGTAAATAAAATATTACATCATGTTGGGACTGCTTTCTCTGAATTTTGCGGATTCATGGACTGGCCATAATGAAAATAGGGGAGATGCTTGTAGATGTGGCAGGCGGCCAGCTATGCTACTCCGATTCAGGGGTGGTGGAAATGAGAAGGAAGAAGTGAGATAAAACTTTATTTGATTTTTGTGAGATTTGGGTAATGAAAGATAGTGGCCCATCAATGGTAAAGGGGAGGGCGGATCTTGCTCAGAGGGGCAGCTATGGCTGAATCGAGCACCTAGGTTATTTTTTCCTTATTTTGGGTTATGGAGGAAGAAGACAGACAACAGAGAGAGAAGGCGTCCCATTTTTTGACTGGTTTGGTGCATTGATTATGACCACACACTGATGTGCCTGTTTTGAAATCTGGGAAAGGTACGATATGCGTGCCTCTGATTTTTGCAGATGCGGTAGGTGTATATTTAATGCACTGTTCTTTAAAATCTTGACCAATTTTGATCCGTTTAATTTTAAATTGGACGGTCCTAAAATATCACCTCAAAATGATAACAATACAAATATTTATATATGTGTATATATATAGATAATTATATGGAGAAATATATTTAAAATCAATTTATTTCTGATCCGTTCGATTTCGATCGGAACAGTTCGAATTTTAAAAATATATAAAAAGGTAAATTCGAGTATTAATATATATATATATATATATATATATATATAAATATAAACGCGTGAAAATTTGAGACCCTTGAATTAGAAAGAAAAATTAGCGGACTAGATTAATTTGTCTTAGTCGGGCGTTTTACGATTGGTTTTGATTCGTCCAATCTTTTGATTGGACGATTTTGAAGTGATTACCCTTAAAAATAATAACAATAACAAAATAAGAAAAATAAAAATGTATGCATATGCATATAAATATGAGAAAGGTTGATTTTAAAATGACTTTTTTTTTTCGATCCGATCGGACGGTTCGAATTTAATTTAAAGAGAAGGGAAAAAGAGAAAAATAAATGCATAAATAAGAAACAGTTCAATAAATAAAAAATAATTCATATATCTACATATATAATAATAACTGAAAATTTTTGGATCTTTCGGATTCAAAATAAATCAACCGACCAGATTAAATCGTATCTGTTAAGGTGGAGTGACGATGCGGACATAGAAATTGTACTGAGTTTTGGGCTAATTTTCAGGCTCTTGATTGAAATTTATAAAATGAGAGTTGGGCTCGAGTGAAATAAAAATGAAATTAGACTATTGCTAGCCCAAATACTTTTTTTTATTAAATTAAATTCATCGATGCTTCCTGATATCCTAAAAAGTATTTAAAATTATTTTAGCTTAACGTATATAAATTACAAACATAATTTGTACAAACATCGGACTTAATATTTTGCGGCTTTTCTGTTAAAAAAATACGCATATATATATATATATATGTATGTATGTATATATATGTGTGTATGTGTGAAAATAAAAATATAATAAAATACATAAAAAATAAAAATATATGTACATCTTGTAAAAGATATATTTTATGTAGTAAAAAAAAATATACATATAAGGTCACAATACTACCCCGAAAATACAGTTAGAAAAAATGTGGATGCGACTATCAAAAGATATATATTTAGCAATTTTGATGTCAAAAATATTTAATTATATTCATTTAAGATAATTTTATAAATGAAAATAAATTCTCTTTTTATTAAAACT
>NW_025835547.1:0-51805 GCF_002878395.1 Capsicum annuum
AGAAAAAATCTATAGGGGTTTTCTGGTATCCATTCATCATAGAGAGACACTAGTGGATTTGATAGAATTCGATATGGTAGATTTTGATGTAATCTTGGGGATGGATTGGCTCCATTCCTTCTATGTTTCATTGGATTCTAGGATCCAAAAAGTTAATTTTCATTTTCCTAATGAACCGATGATTGAATGGAAGGGGAGTTCTTTAGTAAACCAAAGGGAAGTTTATTTTTTACCTTAGAGCTCAGAAGTTGATTCCTAAGGGGTGTCTATATCATCTAGTTTGGGTGAAGGATTCTAAGTCTGAGAGTCCCTCTTTACAATCTGTCCCTGTGATTAATGAATTTCCTAAAGTTTTTCCCAATGATCTTCTTGGGATTCTTCTGGATAGGAAAATAGATTTTGGGATTGACCTTCTACTGGATACTTGAGCTATTTCCATTCCTCCTTATAGGATGGCTCTGACTGAATTAAAGGAACTAAAGAAGCAATTAAAGAATCTTCTTGATAAGGGTTTCATCTAGCCTAGTGTTTCTCTATGGGGTGCTCCTATACTTTTCGTGTGAAATAAAGATGTGTCACGACTCTAAATTTAAAGGGTCATGATGGCACTTGTTGCGGCTAACCTTGACAAGTAAGCCTAGCACCCTAACCAATAAACAAAGGGGGAAAATACAATAATAACCCCACAGTAAGGCTTCTAGAGTGAAACCGAACCATACAAGTACAATAAATGTAGAAAGAAACATAACAATGTAGCCATAACTCCCTAAACTAGGTGTCAACAGTATCAGAAAGTAACTAGTACAACTCAAATCCCTAGAAATAAATAAGACATATAAATACAAGAGAAACTCTGTCTCTAAAAAGTTATCAACTACCCTGAAAGCTCTAACAATTTCCCGAGTCAAGTAGCGTGGGCCACACCCAAACCTGAATATGCACTGAAAGAGTGTAGTAGGTGTGAGTACGGTCCACTTGTACTCAGTGGTTATCATAGGACGACCAAGCAAAGTTGAAGATAAACTACAAAAAATACACACTGAGGGCACGTCACCTGAAATAAGAAAATGTCCCACAGCGGTAGCGCACCGCTTGCACTAAAAGTTCTTATATAGATATATCTATATATCTATATATCTATATATTTATATATCAAATACAACAACAATACAACAACTATAGTACAAGTATACATTATATCACACATAAGTATAAAAAGAGAAGAACATGTATACACAAGATGGTCAAGTACAAGTAACAAGATATAGAGAAAGTACACATATAACAAGTCAATATGGAAATCCAATCACAACATAATCATGATAAAGAAAATGCAATGTATAATATGATGATGCACGAGGTAGGCACATAACCTTGAGATTGGCACACCTCACAACCTTGAGCAATATTCAGTATTTTTGGTGTTTTAATATTTTCAGTGTTTCTAATATTTCTAGTATTTCCAATATTTCCAAAGCACATACATAACATAAGATACAAATCAGGTACACTTACATGAAAACAAATAAATATAAAGCAATAAAACAAACAAGTGAAATGCTGCATATAATGACATGAGAAAGATGATGCAAGGTTCACAACCATTCAAAATAAGTATTTCCACAATCAATCAACATGATGTATTTCAATAACCAATCCATAGGATGTGTTTCCACAACCAATCCATATGATGTATTTCCATATCCAACTATAATGTTATAATTCCACAACTAGATGAGCCAATATCCACTTACTATTTCCACTATCACATAACTTTTTCACATGATTCATATGCCCACAAAGTATGAATATATGACATTATGCCAAATGCATCACAATAGGAATTTCTAACAACACAATACAATTATTTGCATGTATTCCAGGCTATCAACATCATATAAGACCCCGCATAGTCACACAGAGTACATGATATCTCAGTTTCAACAATTACATCACACACATGCCCCCACATCGTCACAATACATAGATAACCATATTTCATGATTAGTTCCCACCCGTAACATGCATTTTGGCATAAAAATTAATTACCCAGCTAGTTTGAAGAGTTAATCCATAAGTTATCCAAACCTACCTCAAATGTCAGAATTGGTCTACTACACTTCGATCCTAAAGTCCTACTCCTCATGAACAATTCCAAAATCAACTAAAACAAAAATTATTGAATTTACATGTTAAAACGAAGCCAACGATACATATATTGCGTACTTTTTGTTTGGGATCAAAACTGACCCTCGAAATAGGTTTCCAAAAAAGAAGGGCAAAATCAAAACTTTATCACAAAAATGTGCTCCCCATACCTTTAGGAATCTGTAGATGAAAACCCAAGTCAAATTGAGTGAAAAATGAGATTCAAATAAAAGAAAAACTGTTTTTATTCTTTACCGGGTAAATCCTTTGAAATCCGTTACAAATTCAAGAATCGAGGACGATTTGAAGATTTAATTGAGGAAAAATAAATAATTATAGGATTAAGAACATTATTCAAGTAAGCAGGAGTGAAATTTGGGGATAAATCAAGTAATAAGGTTTTGGGGTTTTTTGAATAATGAATCAAGAATTAAAGTAAGAAGAGGATGAAATCTCACCTTAAATTCGAAAAAGAATCGAGAAATAGATGTTAATCTAGCTTCCCAATCACTCACAAGGTTCAGTTTTAAGATCTCACACTATTTTAGGGTTTAAATCTCAAGAGGAAAGGTGAAAAATGAGCTAAAATCAGGTAAAATGGGCTATTTATACGTCACATCAGTTTACCAGGTGTATAATGCATAAATCGCTTGACCCATATGTGATTTAAACTTTAAGGCATAAAACACATGCTCTAATTTTGTTTTACCCTTTGTGCACCAGTTAACCTGGCGCACCAGATTTTTAAGTCCAAAACGATCTTCAATGGGGTGTTTGGGATTTGCTCGAAATCCAATTTACACAAACAAACTACGTATTTCAACTAAATTCGACGTTTCGGATCCGTTGGTGAACTCAAATTTTCAAAAGATGTCATTTTCACAAATTGACCCTTGAAATCCAAAATCATTATTTTTCAAACCGAGAGTCGAAATGAGATTTAAAAGCCATAAAACCAAACTAAACATGTTACCACCCTAAAATTGTCGTTTTGAAACTGCTAGCGTAGTCCGTTCAGCCATCCGTCACACGGATCAAAAGATAGCCACATAAGTGTATAATAAGGCTCTTGAAGCCTCCAAAAACAACAATATCACACATAAGGCACCAAAATATATCGAGAATTGAGCCAATCACCCCATACCTCAAAAATACCATAATGCAACTATAGGGAGGGGTAAAATAATTATTTAACACAGAAACATATATTTCATCAAATTTTCAGGTCGTTACATCATCCACCACAAAAAATTCTAGTTTGTCCTTGAACTAATGCAAAGAAATACATGAATCAACCAAGATCTGAGGGTAAGAACTACGCATATCAGACTCTACATCCCAAATAGCCTTATTAACAGGTTGATGCCACCACTAAACCTTAACCACAAGGATAACTCTAGAGCACAATCGCCTAATATCCCTAGCCAAAATGGAGGCCGGCTCCTCAGCAAAGGACAACTACTAATCTAACTAAACCAACTCCCAATGAGTGACATGAAACTCATGAGGAATGTAATGGAAAATCATTAAAAACATGGAAAATAGGATGAACAACTAATAAATTTGAGGGTAAAGCTAACTCATAGACTACATCCCCGATAGTCCAAAGAATCTCAAATGGACCAATATACTTGGTGCTAAGGTTTCCCCTCTTCCTAAATCTTATCACACCCTTCATGGGTGAAACTCAAAGGAAAACACGATGATAAATGCCAAATCTAAAGGCAAAAAGTCTAAAATCAGCATAATACTTTTGCCTACTCTAAGCCGCTCAAAGTCTATCCTGAATGATCCAAACTCTGTCTAAGGATTCACAAAGAAAGTCTGTACCTCAAGGCCTAACCTCAAACACATAAAAACTAACAAACTGGAGATCGGCAATGCCTACCATATAACGCCTCAAAAGGACCCATATCGATACTAGAGTGGTAGTTGTTATTATAGGCAAACTCTGCTAAAGCCAAATACTGCTCCCACTGGCCACCAAAATCCATCACACAAGTGCAAAGAATATCCTCTAAAACCTAAATAGTTTGCTCTGGCTGACCATTAGTCTGGGGGTAAATCTCTGTGATAAAATCAACCTGAGTGCCTAACTCATCCTAAAAAGTCTTCCAAAATTGAGATGTGAATACCAAACCATGATCTGAAATGATACACACTAACACACCATGCAGATGCACAATCTCATAAACATAGATACTAACCAACCTCTCAACAATGAAGGAAACCTGAACTGGTATGAAATATACTGACTTGGTCAATCGATCCATGATTACCCAAACACTATCGGAACCAGGAGAAGTACGAGGTAACTAGTCACGAAGTCCATAGTGATTAGTTCCTACTTCCACTCAGGAATGGGTAACGTAATCCACCTAGTCTCATATGCTCCGCCTTTACCTACTGGCAACAAGCTACAAAATCTGCTATATCCTTCTCATACCACCCACTAGTAGTGTTCCCTTAAGTTATGATACATCTTAGTCACTCCTGGACAGATAAAATATCTGGAATAATGGGCCTTCTTAAAAATCAATCTAATCCAATCACCCACTCTTGGTATACAAGCTCGACCACCAATCCTCAAAACTCCAATTGAATCAAGTGAGGCTTTCTTATCCTCTCACTCAACACCTTATCTTGAATCGATCTCAACCCGATATCATAAAATTAGTAAGCTCAAATCTGCTCTATTAAAAAAGACCCAGCCTCCACGAAAGCTAAAATACACCCAGGTATCATAATATTAAGCCTAACCATCTAGTTAGTAAAAGACTCAACCTCTAAGTCTAAAGCCTACTCTTGGGTCAAAAGATGCACCAAGCTACCTATTTTAGCCGACTTTTGGCTAAAGGCATCCGTAACCATATTAGCCTTGCTCGGATGGTGGAAATAGTCAAGTCATAGTCCTTAAGTAACTCAACCCAATGACGCTGGCTCATATTCAGATCTCGCTGGGTGAAGAAGTACTGGAGGCTATGATAATCTGAGAAAATCTCGCAATGAATTCCATACAAGTAGTGCCTCCACAACTTCAAAGCAAACACAACTGTGCAGAACTCCAAATCATAGGTAGGACAATTCCTCTCATGAGGCTTCAACTGATAAGATACATAAGTAATTACCTTACCCTCCTGCATTAACCCAAAACCTAACCCAACACTTAAGGCATCACAAAAGATGATAAAAACCACGCCCACCTTAGGCAAAGCCAAAACAAGAGCTGAAGTCAACAAATCTTTGGTCTTTTAAAAGCTTGCCTCACAGGCATCGGACAAATAAAAAGGATTCTTCTCCTGAGTGAACTTAATTAATGGAGCTAGAATAAATGAAAAGCCCTCAATAAATTGCCGATAATAACCAGCCAATCTAATAAAACTCTAAATCTTGGAGGGCGAATTCGGTCTAGCTCAATCACAAACCGCTTCAACCTTGGCAGGATTAACCATAATACTATCCTTAGTCACCACGTTACCCAAGAATGAAATAGACTCCAATGAAAATTCACACTTGGAGAACTTAGCATACAACTTCTCATCTTTCAATCTCTGAAGCACAATCCATAAATTATCCTCATCCTCATCCTCACTATTGGAAAAAACCAATGTATCATCTATAAATAAAATAAGAAAGAAGTCGAGATACGGTTAAAACACCTGATTCATCAATTCCATGAATGTGGCAGGGGCATTGGTCAACCCAAAGAGCATGAGCATGAACTCATATTACCATATTGAGTTTGAAAATATTTTACAAAATATCCAAAGTTCTAATCCTCAACTGGTGATAACTGGACATTGTATCAATCTTCAAAAACATCGCAACACCCTAAAATTAATCAAATAAATCATCAATGTGAGGAAGAGAATACTTATTCTTAACCGTCACCTTATTCAACTACCGACAATAATACACATACACATAGATCCATCCTTCTTCTTTACAAATAAGATAGATGTACCCTAAAGTAATACACTAGGTCAGATAAATCCCTTATCTAATAACTACTACAACTGATCCTTCAATTCATTCAACTCGATTGGTGACTTCCTATAAAATGGAATAGAAATAGGCTTGGTGATGACTTAACATCAATAGCAAAATCAATATTACAATTTGGAGGCATACTAGAAAAATCCATAGGGAACACATCCACAAACTTATGGACAACACGAACAGAATCTAAAAAGGAGATAAAACAACACTAGTACCACAAATATAAGACAAATAAGATAAACATCCCCTTCAAACCAATCTATAAGGCTGAGCATAGGATAAAGCACACCCTTCCATGTTATCCTTGACACACTCGGCGATACTAAAGTCACGATCTTAGCAAAACAATCTAAGATAGAATGACAAAGAGACAACCAATCGATACTCAAAATAACATTGAAATCAACCATATCTAATATAATAAAGTCTATCCCAATCTCAAGGCTACAAAAAGTCCTAATATAAGATCAGTACACCCAATCCACCACTAAATAATCTCCTACAGGGGTAGATACATGAATAGGCATGGCAAGAGGCTCACTAATAAAATCAAAATCTATATAAAAATATGCAGACATATAGGAAAAAGTCAATTCAGAGCAAAAGAACATAGATATAGATCTGAAAAAAATGAAAATGATACCTATGATCATAACATCAGAAGCCTTCGCCTCTGGCATAGCATGTATAACATAACACAAACCATGAACACCAACTGGTTGAGTAGCCCCACGACTACTACAACAGGCTCCACTACCTCTACCTCTCGCACCTCTGGTAGTACCATACCTTTTACTACTAAAATAAGAGTAGCTCTAATCACACAATAGGGGCAATCCTTGGCCAACTGGCCAACTTCAAAACACATATAACAAGTCTTATGACCCACCACAATAAGAGAAGAAACTAATGGGCCTGAATGGCTACCCTACATTATTGAACTAGAAAACCTATGAGAACTTCTAAAATCTACACCTTGAGAAGTATGACCTCTGAACCTACCAAAATGGTGCACCTTCTTGATGCCTTCTTGAGATACCCAAGGACTAGATTCCTGCATCTACGCCTGATCCCCTATACTTTGGAATAATACCCCAAACTCTACCATATGTATCGTGGCTTGTTAAAGAGTAAGAGGCATAGAAAATCTAGTTGGAAGATACCCCACCTAAGGAGTCAACATAGATAAAGCCTAAACTCCTGATCTCAGAACACCATACTCAAATATGGACACTGAAGGAGGAATAGTACTCATGGTCTAAGGAGTACCCAAAACTAAAGTATGTGCAACTAGAGAAACACTAAACCAGACCTGACACTCTCCAAATAGGTCAATAGATGAATCAACAATTCCTTCAAGATTGAGGTAGAAAAACTTTAAGGAATTGGAGTTAAACTTACACCTACAACCTGCTAAACACAAGGGTCAGGGGAGAGTCCCTTAGCACTTCCCTTTTATGAGGCTAATCCATAGGATCATCCACTCCCTCGAGTTCATCCATGACTCGAGGCTCGCCCTCTATGTAAAGGCTATACAACTCTAATTGCACTAGACCTAGTCGACTTCATATGTGCAGTAAGAGTGAAACATAACTCAAAACACAAGTTATGAAAGAACTTCATATGATAATGAATAAAATAAGGGATGTTTCCTAAAGATATCCTATAACCTCTCAAAGATAGATATGGACATCTATGTATTGATCTACAAAAATCTATCAGATATCCCATACTTATACCATTGAGACCAATGAAACCTAGATACTCTGATACCAATATGTCACGACCTAAAATTCAAAAGGGTCATGGTGGGACTTGTCACGATGAACCTTTACAATTAAACCTAACGTCCTAACCAATACACAAGGGGGAAAGGAAATAATAACCTTATGGTAAGGCTTCTAGAATGAAATCATACCATACAAGTACAATAAGTGTAGAAAGAAATATAACAATGCAACTGTAAATCCTAAAACCAGGTGTCAATAGTATAAGAATGTATCTAGTACAACTTAAATCTATAGAAATACATAAGATATCCAAATACAAGAGAAACTCTATCTCTAAAATTAAAGTAAAGGCATAGTCTATAGAGAAAGGTAATAGAAGACATCTGGTTGCTTGAAAATCATCAACAACCTTGAAAGCTCCAACAATTGCCTCGAGTTAAGTAGCTGGGGCACACCCAAACCTAAATATGCACTGAAAGGGTATTGTAGGAGTGAGTATAGTCCAATTGTACTCAGTAGGTATCATAGGCCGACCGAACAAGTAGAAAACAAAGTATTGTACACCCTAAGGGCACGTCATTGTAATTAAAAAATATCCCACAATGGTAGCCCACACCGCTTGCACTAACAGCTTTAAAATATATATATATATGTATGTATGTATGTATGTATGTATATATATACACACACACACATCAAGTACAATAATAATACAATAACTATAACACAAGTACGCATTATATCACACGCAAGTATAAATAGAGAAGAACATGTATATACAAGATGGTCAAATATAAGTAACAGGATATAGAGCAAGTAGACATATAACAAGTCAATATAGAAATCCAATAACAACATCAACCACAATAAAGAAAATGTAATGGATAATATGATGATCACAATGATGCTTATGATAATGATGCGGGTGGTGGGCACATAGCCTAGAGATTGGTACACAAACTTGAGGTTGGCACACAACCTTAAGATTGGCATACAACCTAGAGATTGACACACAACATTAAAGTTGGCACACAACCTAGAGTAATATTTAGTATTTCTAGTGTTTTCAATATTTTCAGTGTTTCTAATATTTTTAGTATTTCCAATATTTCCAAAGCACATACATAAAATAAGACACAAATCAGGTACACTTACATGACAATAAGTAAATATAAAGCAATAAAACAAAAAAGTGAAATGATGCATTTGATCACATGAGAATGATGATGCAAGGTTCACAACCATTCAAAATGAGTATTTCCACAACCAATCCACAAGATGTATTTCCTTAATCAATCCATATGATGTATTTCCACAACCAATCCATATGATGTATTTCCACAACCAACCATAATGTTACAATTCCACAACCACGTGAGCTAATATCCACTCATTATTTCCACTACTCATAAATTTTGTTTTTAAATTTACACATGATTCATATGCCAACAAAGTATGAATATATCATAATATGCTAAAGGAATCAAAATAAGTATTTTTAATAATACAATACAATTATTCGTATATATCCCAAGCTATCAATATCACATAAGACCCCACACAGTCACACAAATACCATCCAGAGACCAATCGGGACCAGAGACCTTGTTGAATGGAGTATGATCCAATAGCATGTCCCCCTATGTTATTACATATTTAGGATTCCTAAATGCTTGAAGTGATGCCTTAGTGATTGTGATGATGAATAATTATCCATAGTCTTGATTATTCAAGAATGGTTATATTTTACTTTTATGTTATTGAGTCTTGGGGGTATTTATACCTGACAATTTAGCTGCTGTCTAGAGCCCATGTTAGTTTTCACGATAATTCCAGTCGAGCCATGATTCTCAGAACTCAGTGAGTTATAGAACTCTATATTCTCAGACAGATACAGAACTTAAGAAATCTTAGTAATTTTTGTAATCACCGTAATCTTTGTATTGCTAGTAATCTAGCCTCTGTTCTATACTCAGCTCAGATCTAGAAGTATTCAAGTGTTCAGTTATGACCTCTGTACTAATTGAGTACTCTATTCAAAGCTCAATTTTGTTCAGTTAGATAATGATATTCAGTAGTATTCCGTCAAATACAAAACCCAGTGAATTCAACTTAACTTAGTCAGATCATTCCAGAAACATGATTAGTATAAGATTCAGGTTAGTTTGTATTCAATTAAGAATTAGTTCAGAGTTTTTTAGTTGGGAGTAAGAGATAGCACCGAGCAAGGGCAGGGTTGGCAGCTCCCCATCAAAGAGGTAGAGTCGTTAGGAGCAATCCCTGAACTCCAAAATTACATAGCCAGTGTAGGATATAGGAGTCACCTATTAGGAAAGGCTAGTCACCAGTCAGATAGGCTTGACTATTATATTGCCTTAGGCTTAACTTCTTGTGATGGTCACCTGTCAGATAGGCTTGACTAGAGAGGTTTTTACCCATGGCACAATATTGATACCTTTCCAGCTAATGTTACAGGTTGGACCCTACCAATTGAGATTTGGGGCATGTCAGTTAAGTGACTACATCCCACAGTTGTAGTTTCAGTATCAATCTTCAGAAATTAGGACTATCAAATATAGTCATCTATCTCAGTGAGGAACTCAAATAGTTCCATTAATTTACAAACCACCCATCAGATAGGCTTGGTCCCATATAAAGTTATTTAGTATCAGATCTAGAGATCACTCATCAGATAGGCTTGATCTTAATCTCAAATTTAGTTTTCTTTTTATCAGATCTAGAGATTACCCATCAGATAGGCTTGATTTTAGTCTCAGATTCAGTAGAGTAATTTCATTATCAGATCCTAAGATTACTCGTTAGATAGGATTGATCTTAGTCTTAGATTCAGTTGAGTAATCTCAGTATCAGATCTAGAGATCACCTGTTAAATAGGCTTGATCTCAGTCTCAAATTTAGTTGAGTATTCTTGTTATCAGATCCTAAGATCACCTATCAGATAGGCTTGATCTTAGTCTTAAATTTAGTTGAGTAATCTCATTATTAGATCCTAAGATCACCCATTAGATAGGCTTGATCTCTCTCAAATTCAGTTAAGTAATCTTATTATCAGATCCTGAGATCACCTATTAGATAGGCTTGATCTCAATCTGAGATTCAGTTGAGTAATCTCATTATTAGATCAAGAGATCACCCATCAGATAGGCTTGATCTCAGTCTCAAATTTAGATGAGTATTCTTGTTATCAGATCTAGAGATCACCCATCATATTGGGTTGATCTCAATCTCAGATTCAGTTGTGTATTTTTATTGTCAGATTTTGACATGATATTTTTTTATCATTGATAGTAGATTTCAGAATCATCCATTAGAGAGGTTTGATCTCCGATGCAGTCAGTCAGAGTAGAAAGCTCAAAATTCAGTCAATGATATGAGCAAATTCAGTTAATCAGTTTTAGTATTTCGAGTCATCATAATTTCTGTTATGGTATGTGCATTCATACATGTGTTCTCATTTAGTACTCTCATGATTATTCAATTAAGTAATTGTTCGTGCATAAGCCCTTGTATTTAGCATTACCTCATCTTCATACTCGGTACATTCCCATACTGACGCATTTGCACTATGGTATTTTATTTGGCACCATAGGTTCAGAGGCACGAGATCTAGAGTACCCTTAGCAGCTCAATCCCAATCAGCAACAATAGACATAGCAGTGAGTCCTCTTTATTTGAGATGATTTTTTTTATCATTATTGCATTAGATTTTGTTTATTTTTAGTAGATGGAGTCAGTTGGGGACATATCCTATCAACTCCATAACTCAGACAGTTTAAAGGCTTTTCGAACAGATGTATCAGTGTTTAATTTTCAATTTTGAATATTTTTTTGATGTTTTGAACCTTACGGCTAATTTTTGCATTTATTATCTATATTATGTATTTTTCAAGTATAGATATCAGTAGAGGGTTGGCTTGTGGTCCTTCAGGATCATGAACACTATTTGACATTTTGGTTCTAAAAAATCGAGTTGTTACAAACTTAGTATTAGAGCCTAAGGTTCAATAGTGTCCTAGGGAATCTAAAATGCCGCATCTAGTAGAGTCTTGTCCATGGGTGTGTTGCACGCCACATTTATGTACATAAGGCTATAAGATATTTTTAGGAGCAATTTCCCTTCTTACAGTATTTATGTCATGCGAGGGAGCATGAGCTCAAGTTGATCCTCAGTCTAATATACCTCTTTCTTCCATTTAAAGAGTATGCCTCCTCACAGAGATTATATTTGTTGGGCTGATGACTAGCCCCTCTCAGCCAATAGATCCTGCGAATAAGAATGTGTCATATGCAAAGTTTCGAGCAGCTTTTCAAGCGCTAGCATAAGCTGTGACTAATGTTCAGGGTAACCATCAGGATGTGGCCCTACCTCAGCAAGATAGGGATTCATACATATCCAGAATTAGATACTTCATGAGAAAAAACCCGCCAGAGTTCTATAGGTCACTAGCAGGTAAGGACCCACAACTTTATCTTGAGAAAGTGAAGAAGATCACCCAGGTTATGCATGTTTCTGAGGAGGAGAGTGTAGAGTTAGTATCCTGTAGGTTGAAGAATATTTCTCATAACTGGGTTATAGTATGGAAGAAGGGTAGAGGAGAGGATGCTGCTCCCGTGACTTGGTAAAAGTTTTAGGAAGCCTTTCTAGATAAGTTTTTCCTGCTAGAGATGAGGGAAGCTAAGGTAGAAGAGTTCATGAACCTAAGGAAAGGCTCCATGATAGTGAAAGCATAATGTCTTAAGTTTAACCAATTAGCTAAGTATGCTCCTGACTTGATAGCTGACCCTAGAGCAAGTATAAGTAAGTTTGTGACTGGTGTGTCTGAGTTAGTGTTGAAAGAGTGTAGAACTGCTATGATTCACAAAGATATGGACCTTTCTAGGCTAATGATTCATGCACAACAGATTAAGGCAGATAAGGTAAAAGAAAGAGAGAGAGTAATTAAGAAAGCTAGAACAGGTAGTCAAGGTTTCTCTCAGGCAGGGTCCTAGGGTGGAAGCCATTTTCAGCATAGTCAAAGATTTTTAGTCCTATCTCCATCCTTAGCTAGTGTACCCGCACCAAAGTTTAGGGATGTCAGTTATGATGGGGCGCCAGGCTCCAAACCCTTGAGTAGTGCTAGTTGTGTTTGTACCAATCCACTTTATAGAGAGTGTGGCAAGAGCCACCTAGGTGTGTGTAGAGTCGGTAGTGATGTTATCTTTGGGTGTGGTGATCTAGGCCATAGAATGCAATAGTGTAGAGCGCTAGTTCAGATGGGTAGAG
The DNA here is from genome assembly GCF_002878395.1 of Capsicum annuum. Taxonomy (NCBI): domain Eukaryota; kingdom Viridiplantae; phylum Streptophyta; class Magnoliopsida; order Solanales; family Solanaceae; genus Capsicum; species Capsicum annuum. Next base: position 13,162 of record NW_025835547.1, read on the forward strand.
AGTTTCTTCAGTAGAGTGCCCGTTTTGGTGCCAATAGTGGTCAGTGTCAGAATAGTCTTTATGCATTTCAGGCTCTTCATGATCAGGAAAGGTTCCCTAATATAGATTCGGGTATGTTACGGGTCCTTTATCTTTGTGATATGAATTACTAGATCCTTTGCTTCCATTTTGACCTTATATGTCAGTATCGATTATGCATGAGTTTCAGATCTAAGTCGGTCAATCATGACCCAATTCGTAGGTGCCCCGTTCACTACCTCAGTATTTCAGTAAGGTGTTTGTAGAGGGACATAGAGACCCAAGGGGGAGATACCCTATGATATTGTGATGTTTTTATGTCCTTAGACTTATTCATTTGCATGTTTAGACTCTCTTGATGAAGTTAACATCAGTGATCATTGCATAGACGATCATACTTTTGAGAGTCAGTTCAGTCAGACATTCATGCATTAGATATGCACGTTCAGTAGAAAGAGTTCAGCTTTTCAGTGTGTTCAGTCATGCATTCATGAGATCAGCCTAGTTACGCATCTGTGCATCAGATATGCATATCTATTATGACAATTCAGCTTATGAGTAGCTTCAGTTGAGTATTCCATGCATTAGATATGCATGTCCAGTATGAAAGTTCAGAATATCAGTAGTTCCAGTTGTATAGTCATGTTTTAGATGCTCCCATTCCTTAAGTAAGTTTAGTCAATCAGTATTCTTATCCTATCAAGTGACATTCGAGGATGAATGTTTCCAAGAGGGAGATATTGTAAGACCCCTCAAATTTCTTTCATAGTCTGAGCCTTAGAGCGTGTCAAGTGAAGCGTGAATTCGACCCTAAAAGGTTGAGAAGTGTCTTCCCAAGTGAGAAGTATTTTGAACCATATCAAATTTACCCAATATTAACATTTTTTAATGTAGATCATTGAATAATATTTTTGTCAATACTAAATTTACCCAAATCCGACATTCGGACAAAGAGTTAGAGCTATTTTACTGAGACAGTGTGCCACCTGACACTTTAGCGCATTGCGGAGCCAGCCAAAATGGGAATCATTAAAATCCAGTGAGCCTCTGTGATTATGGCACATTGCACTAAGTCTTAGTTTCAAAATTATCAATTTCCAGTGCACTAACGCGATTCCACCGCATTGTGGTGCCTTTTCAGTTCGTAACCAAGGTGGCAACACGATTTCCACCGTGTTGCGACATCAAGCAGTTTCTCGATTATCCAATTTCCAGCGAACTGGTAAAATTATGGTGCATCATACCAGTATGTAAAATCGGGATTCTTCAATTTAATTCCAGGGGCAAAAAGGGTCTTTTGCCAACCCCTATATATACTCCTTAACAAGGGATTTGACCTCATTTCACCCAAAAATATCATTGTTTTCTCTCAAAGTTGTTCAAGAACAAGAGTTAGGATTTCTACAAAAATCATAACCCTTCCTTCTTCTTCAAGATAAATCAAGAATCTCTCCAAGGGCTTTCAAGAAAGAGTTTCTCTAAGGTATGCAGATGTTGATTCTTGGGTCCCTTTTATCCAAGAAGCTCAAAAACCCTTTTCTAAATTTCAAAGCTTTTATGTTTATAAGTTTTCATGATTCATGTGAGTTGAAATTAATGTTCATGCTATTATTGAGTTGTGATTCATGTTTGTTTACAAGGTTTTCAAGCTTTGACCTTAGTATGTGATGTTCATGATAAACCCTCTTCAAGTTGCTTGTTAAGTGATGTGTTCATGTCAATTAGGTGTAGAAATTATTGAATAAGCAAAGCATGCTCCCCATATGTTTGATAAAATGCTTATGTGAAGGAGTTAGAGAAATTCTAGCGTGTTTATTAGAAATCCCCAATAGTGTGTAAGCCCATGCATGCCAAGTGTTTGTTAAAAAGCCTTAGTGAATAAATTGTGGCATGATAGCATGAAATTCCCCAATTATGTGCTCTTTGATACATGCTAAGACTTTAATACACTCTAAGTGCTTGATGAATGAATTGTAGCATAATAGCATGAAATTCCCCAATTATGTGCTCTTTGATACATGCTAAGGCTCTAATACATGTTAAGTGTTTGATGCAGGACCTTGTTAAATGGAGTATGATCCAATAGCATGTCCCCCTATGTTATTAAATGTTTAGGATTCCTAAATGCTTGAAGTGATGCCTCAGTGATTGTGATGATGAATGATTATCCATGGTCTTGATTATTCAAGAATGGTTATGTTTTAATTTTATGTTATCGAGTCCTGGGGGTATTTATACCTAAAAGTTTAGCTGCTGTCTAGAGCCTGTGTCAGTTTTCATGATAATTCCAGTCAAGCCATGATTCTCAAAACTCAGCGAGTTATAGAACTCTGTATTCTCAGATAGATACAAAACTTAAGAAATCTCAGTAATCTCTGTAATCGCCGTAATCTCAGTATTGCTAGTAATCTAACCTCAGTTCTGTACCCAGTCAGATCTAGTAGTATTCAAGTGTTCAATTCTGACCTCTGTAGTAATGAGTACTATATTCAAAGCTCAGTGTCGTTCAGTTAGATAACAAGATTCAGTAGTATTCCATCAGATACGAAACCAAGTGAATTTGACTTAACCCAGTCAGATTATTCGAGAAACATGATCAATATCAAATTCAGCTTAGTTTGTGTTAAGTTAAGAATCAGTTTAGAGTCTTTCAGTTCGGAGTAGGAGCTAGCACCGAGCGAGGGAAGGGATGGTGGCTCCCTATTATAGAGGCAGAGTTCTTAGGAGCAATCCCTGAACTCCAGAACTGTGTAGCCAGCGCAGGATGAAGGAGTCACCCATCAGGAAAAGCTAGTCACCCGTTAGATAGGCTTGACGATTATATTGCCTTAGGCTTGACTTAGTGCGAGGGTCACCCATCAAATAGGCTTGAATAGAGAGGTCTTTACCCGTGGCACAGTATTGACACCCTTCCAATCGGGGTTATAGGTTGGACCTCACTAGTTGAGATTTGGGGCATGTCGGTTAAGTGACTACTTCCCAAAGTTGCAGTTTCAAAATCAATATCTAGAAATCAGGACTGTCAGAAATAGTCATCAATCTCAGTGAGGAACTCAGATAGTTCCATTGATTCATGGACCACCCGTCAGATAGGCTTGGTCCCATATAAAGTTATTTAGTACCAGATCTAGAGAACACCCATCAGATAGGCTTGATCTCAGTCTCAGATTTAGTTGAGTATTCATGTTATCAGATCTAGAGATCACCCATCAGATAGGCTTGATCTCAATCTCAGATTCAATTGAGTAATCTCATTATCAGATCCCAAGATCACCCATCAGATAGGCTTGATCTCAGTCTCAAATTTAGTTAAGTAATCTCATTATCAGAGCTATAGATCACCCATCAAATAGGCTTGATCTCAGTCTCAAATTTAGATAAGTATTCCTGTTATCAGATCCCAAGATCACCCATCAGATAGGCTTGATCTCAATCTCAAATTTAGTTGAGTAATCTCATGATCTGATCCCAAGATCACCCATCATATAGGCTTGACCTCAGTCTCAGATTCAGTTGAGTAATCTCATTATCAGATCTAGAGATCACCCATCAGATAGGCTTGATCTTAGTCTCAGATTCAGTTGAGTATTCTTATTATCATATCCCGAGATCACCCGTCAGATAGGCTTGATCTCAGTCTCAGATTCAGTTGAGTAATCTCATTATCAGTTCTAGAGATCACCCTTCAGATAGGCTTAACTCAGTCTCAGATCCAGATGAGTATTCTTATTATCAGATCTAGAGATCACCCGTTAGATGGGTTTGATTTTAGTCTCAGATTCAGTTGTGTAATATCATTATTAGATCCAAAAATCACTTATCAGATAGGCTTGATCTCAGTCTCAGATTTAATTGAGTAATCTAATTATTAGATCTAGTGATCACCCGTTAGATATGTCTTGATCTCATTCTCTAATTTAGTTTAGTATTCTCATCACCCGTCAGATAGGCTTGATCTCAATCTCAGATTTAGTTGAGTAATCTCGTTATCAGATCAAGAGATCACCCATCAAATAGGCTTGATCTCAGTTTCAGATTCAGAGGAGTATTCTTGTTATCAGATCTAGAGATCACCCGTCAGATAGGCTTGATCTTAGTCTCAGATTCAGTTGCATATTCTTGTTGTCAGATTCGAACATGATCTTTTCTTATCATTGATAGTAGATTTTGGAATCATCTGTTAGAGAATTTTGATCTACGATGAAGTTAGTCAATAGTAGAAAGCTCATAATTCAGTCATTGATATGAGTAGATTCAGTTAATCAATTTCAGTATTTCGAGTCACGATGATTTCTGTTATGGTGCATGGATTCATGCATGTGTTCTTATTCAGTACTCTCATGATTATTTAGTTAAGTAATTTATCATGCATAAGCCCTTACATTTAGCCTTACCTCTTTTTCATACTCAGTACATTCCCGTACTGACGCATTTGCGCTATGGTGTTTTATTTTGAACCATAGGTTCAAAGGCACGAGATCCAGAGTGCCCTTAGCAGCTCAGTCCCTGTCAGCAGCAGTAGACATAGCAGTGAGTCCTCTTCATTCGAGGATAATCCTTTTATTATTATTGCATCAGATTTTATTTATTTTTTGTAGACGAAGTTAGTTGGGGACATGTCCCATCAACTTCATAGCTCAGACAGTTTAGAGGCTTTTCGGATAGATGTATCAGTGTTTAATTTTCAATTTTGAGAATTTTTTTGATACTTTGAACCTTATGGCCAATTTCTGCATTTATTATCTATATTATGCAGTGTTCAAGTATAGATATTAGCAAAGGGTCGGCTTGTGGTCCTTCGGGATCATGAGCACCATGTGACAATCCGGTTCAAGAAAATCGGGTCGTTACTGTCACCATGACCAACCATCATGTCAACAAACATGAGTTTCCAATGTCTGTCCATTGGACTCACAAATTCATGGTCAACTATCACAACCCGCCATTATTGCCAAATTAAAACCTTTAGCACATAGAGTGGTATATCATATCAACTATAGCATATAGTCATTAGCCAATACTTACGGGATTCCCGTGTACCCCACATAATTTTTAATTAAACCAAACCATGGCCACCAAGGCCTTTCCAAATCATTTAATTCAATTAAACCAATTTAGGTTCCATTACAATATTATGTAATACATGGTTCTCAATAAAAGTCAAACAATTTGAAAAAATCATTCTCATAGGCATTTTAACAAACATGTTGAGGGCATATAGTTTCTAAAACCAAAACCAAGTACCAATTTACCATTACCATGCAACCACGTGTTCAAACAACAATTATAACATGAAAACCACAAGAAAATTAGGGAAAAACATTATCCAACCAAGAACAACCAAAACCCCCAACACATATTTCAAAACCCAAAACACTATCACATTTATGCCATGAAACCCATCAAGTAAAACATGCTTTTAGTTTGAACTAACAATGAGGTAGGAGTAACATGCCTTAGCTACCATGGAAGACGGAGATAAACCACCCTTGAAAGCCTTAATTGACAACCTTGAGAAAACTCTAGCCTCTTTTTGAACTAAGAGCTTGAGAAAGATTTAGGAGTGTTTTGAGAGTTTTTAATTTGGGAATAGTAGGCTAATGAAGTCGCAAGAGTGTTTTATGTGGTGGGGTCAAAAGAAGTTAAGAGGAAAATGTCCAAAATAGCCCTAACTTAAACAGGAAAAATTCTCACAGGTGGGTACGATTGGACCCCTCAACTCATACCCACATCATACGAGTGGTACCATTCAGTTGTACCCAGAACAGAAGGTTGGACATCCACACACTATCCACCATAAGACTCCCCTTGAGATACTCATACCCATAATATATGAGTAGTACCCATAAGTCCTATCCAAGGTAGAATCAAAGAGGTTGGACACTGGACAACGTACGACTCCACTATACCACTCATACCCTATCCTCACATCTCATAGTGAGCCATTCATACTCAGAGCTAAGTCAAATCACTATGTTTTAGATTAAGTAAAGAATCAACCCAATGACCCATCACCAAACCAAATGGCCCATATTATCAAACCATAACCATAATAGAAACTTGACCACAAACACTGGACATCGTATGAGTTAGGTCAGATGACTCGTACCCCGACCATATGACTCATATGGTGAGTTGTATAATCCACCAAAAGTTTAAAACTCAGGATATTTCCTAGGGCCAAAACCCAGGGTGCTTTAATTCTCCCCCACTTGGATCATTTATCCTCGAATGATGGAACAAGGTAGTACAAGCATGATTTACACCCAATTCTTCAACTCTGATCTTTAATTAAGTTAGAAAACAAAAATTCAAGGAAATCAATCTTTCCTTTAACTAAGTTAGAAAAGAAGTATGATGAAGAACACATACCTTCCGCATAAATTTCCAGATCAAAAAATAGGAATGAATACTTTATGTCCTCTACAGATTCCTAAGTATCCTCTTCAACCTTGTGGTTCTTCCATAGAACCTTTAGCGAGGTCACGTACTTGGTTCGCAACCGATGAACTTACTGATCAAAGATCTTAACTAGAAATTCCTCATAAGATAAGAAGTCCAAAATATCAATATCCTTGATAGGCATGATATGAGATGGATCTCCCATTCGCTTTCTCAACATAGAAACATGAAACACCAGGTGAATGGAGCTCAAACAAGAAGGAAAACCCAACTCATACGCAACATTGTCAACCTTCTCAAAACCAAGTATAGACCAATATACTGGGGATTGAGCTTTCCCTTCTTAACAAACTGCATCACTCCCTTCATGGGAGACACCTTCAAGAACACCCTATCTTCGACCTCAAACTCTAACTCTCTTTGCCTTATATCTACATTGGACTTTCAGAGACTTTGGGAAACCTTAAGTCTATCTCAAATTACCTTAATGTTTTTCATAGCTTGGTGAACTAAATCCAAGACAAACATATCTGCCTCATCGACCTCGAACCACTAATGGGAGACCTATACAATGTTTCAAATGGACCAATCCTAATGGTAGAGTGGTAGATATTACTGTAAGAAAAATCTATAAGAGGTAAGTTCTCAACCCAACTACAACCATAGTCAATCACCTTAGCATGAAACATATCCTCCAATGTCTGAATTATCCTTAATGCTTGCCCTTCTGACTGTGGGAGGAAAGAGTACTCAGACATGCCTTAGTCCTTAAGAATTTCTAAAATGATTTCCCAAAGTGAGATGAAAAATGCGTACTGCGATCCAAGATAATAGAAATAGGTACCCCATGCAACTTTACAATCTCATGAAGATACAACCTTGTATAATCCTCAGTCGAGAATTTAGTCCTCACTAGTAAATAGTGAGCCGAATTTTTAATCCTATCCATAAAGACCCAAACCAAATCAAATATAATTTGAGACCAAGGAAGACCAGTAACAGAACCCATGTAGCTATTTTCCCACTTCCATTCTGGCAACTCGATTTCTTGATATAAACCTTTGGGCCTCTTGTGTTCAACCTTTACTTCTTGGCACACTATGTAATTGGCCATCAAATTTGCCATATCTCTCTTTATATTGTTCTACCAATACATCTTCTTGAGGTCATGATACATTTTTGTTGAACTGGGATAAACAACATAGCATGACTCATGCACCTCAACCAAGATTCTTACTCGTAAACCATCTATATTGGGAACACATAATATCTATTAGTACCACAAGGTACCATCAACACTAATGTCAAAGTCCATCACCTGCTTCCTGCTAATGTCATCTTTCATCCTCATCAACACATGATCTAACACTTGCTTCTCCTTGATTTCATCACCCAGAGATGATTGCACTACTTTCTAAATGGACATACCACCATTCTCAGATCCAAGAGATTAACTTCGAGGTTAGCAAAATAGTGAATATCCTTCACCATCTCCCAGTTCTCCTTATCCACATGAGATAGACTCTCCATAGATAATCTTCTAAGAGTATTAGCAACTACATTAGCTTTATATGGATGGTACAAAAGACTCATGTCATAATCCTTAAGTAGCTAAAACTACCTTATTTTCCTGAGATTAAGCTCTTTTTGAGTAAACACATACTGCAGGCTGTTATGTAGTTTGATGCTTGTGAGGGTAGTTTCGAGAAGCTCAAGGATAATCTAACTTCAGCTCTAGTTTTGACTTTGCATGAAGGCACTGATAGGTTTGTGGTAAACTATGATGCATCCCGTGTGGGGCTTGGTTGCATTTTGATATGAACTTATCCTTAGAAGCTAAGAAACAACCCTCCTATTCAATAACAGGCTCATTAGAGAACTTAAAGACGACCTTACGAGTCCAATAGTCTAGAGATGCATAACACAAGTGCAAACAATCCATCCCTAGTATGACTTTAAAATCCACCATATCTAATTCAAATAGACCCACCAAAGTTTTTTTTATACTAATAGATACCACACATCCCTATAGACTCTTTTAGCAAATAAAGTCACCTACCGAGGTAGAAATAGAAAAAGGGTCCAAAACATATTTTGGACACCAAAATACAAAGCCATAAATAGGGTCACATAAGATAGAGTGGCCCCCAGATCAATTAAAAAGTACACATAACGGGAAAAGAGTTTCAACATACCAGTCACGATATTAGGTGATGCCTTAGACTCTTGGCGAGTAGTAAGATTATAAAAATTATTCCGACTAGTGCTAAAACAAGATGGTACACCCTTTGGTGCTGGAGCTAAAGAAAAGGCAACCAAAACCTGATTTTCCCTAGAGGTAACCTTACCAATAGGATAGTTTAAGCATGTGCCCTGTCTAACCGCAGTTAAAGCTTCTGTCCATGCCCTCATCATAGAAACCCTGATGCAATCCACCATAAAACCTTTAGAGAGGATATAATGGAGCTGATTGAGCCCTACTAGTGTAGGATTGGGCACCCTATGCCCTACAGTTATTGCCACTGCAGACGCCTATCACCCAACAAATTTGGGTAGGGAGCACTAGCCATTGAGTAAGACCTAGAATTTCCCTGCTTTTTCTTCAGCCACCTACCATCGTCACTGCCACTCTGCTATTTTCCACCACCCTACTTAGAGAATATAAACTTTTTGCCCTTCTTTTCCCCTATATTAGTCTTCTTTTTCTATTCTTCCTCCAAATATTACATATACACAACCATCCTAGAGATATCCATGTCCTTGATCAACAAGGTAGCTTTACTTTCCAAAACCAAATCTCAGGAAAAATGGGAAGCAAACTTCCTTATCCTTGCCCTCATACTAGAAACCAACTATGTAGCATACCATAATAACTGTTGAACTAAGTCATACTTCTTGACTGACATCTTACCCTACTTTAGATTAACAAAATCTTTCGATTTTGCTTACCTCAACACCTAAGGAAAGAAGCAGTCTAGAAAAGCATTAGAAAAATCCTCCTACAGAGATGACTCAGCATCGTCACCCCTTAACTGATCTTGTTTCTTGTACCATTAGTATGCCATATCCTTTAGCTGGTAAGTGGCAAACTCCACGCCCTCCTCATTTGTGGCATGCATAACTCAGAATTATTTTTCTATTTTATCCTAAAAATCTTGAGGATTCTCATCTACCTTAACATCAGTAAAGGTTGGAGGATTCAACTTTATGAACTGGGCAACCCTTATGGACTTAAAAAATGGAGTAATAGGAATGCCATGCTCAGAATGAGTAGCCGCCAACTATGCCAACATATGTATTGATTGGTGAAACTCAACATTCATCACATTAGACCGAAGATATTGAGGAGGACTAGGGGAACTAGTGGAACTTAAAGAGGACAATTAGGACCCGTACCCCTATACCGGGTGTGGACCCCATAGGTAGAATGGGTCCTATCAACATTGTCCTTAGTTGGGACAGAAGAGTTTCTATAAGCATCAGATCGTCGAGGAGGCATGATCTAAAAAATGAACAAATAGGAATTAGAGAAGATTTTAGCACTTAGACACTACAGCTTGAAAAATAGAATACAAGAAAGAGAAATATTCTTAAATTCCTTGTAGTTTCTCCCTTATGAGTATGGCATGCTACTCACCTTTAAAAGAGACTCTACTCGCCATGGCTTTGTGGACTCCAAATTGACCATGAACCTAGGGCTCTGATACTAATCTGATATGACCCGAAACAGAGCCTATTCATGTCGGGTACCTCAAGCCCAACTAGGATTGGAGACCAACCCTAATAACTAACCATAAATAGGCTACACCCTATGTCAGATGAATCCCAAACGTATATTAAGATAGAACAATTATAATTAACGAACATTAAATAAATTTCATAACCATAACTAACAAAGTATCCAACCAAACATTCAACTGGTGTCAACCCCAATGCCAATATCAATGCCAAGGTTGACACTAATACTGACATCACCCATGCCCATAGTAGTCACACAAAGCCTCTAACCGAAAACAAAGAACACTTGGTCGGGACATGCCCCTGACCATTGCCAAAACCAAAGTCCAAGAAATAAATAATGTAAAGAAGTCCATTGCATGAAATAGAGTCTTTTGAAGCTCACCACTTCAGTCTGACACAAAGTTTTCCCTAAATCTATATCACTGAGAAAGAGGAGAACGCTACCATGCACTCAAGAATAAGGATAAAATAATATCAATATTTAAAGCAAGGTAAATAACCATATGAACTCACATTCAAATATATATATATATGTATATATGTATATATATATTCCATGTATAGATGGGGAATTGGGTTTAGCATGTATTTAAAATCTTAACCTGGGTTATGTAGCTTGACTATCCAAAACCACCCACAAGCCATATAGGTGCAGTGTTACCCCCTGAATAGGCCCTAGTGCATGTAGCTGCAGAACTAGAGATATCATAGGGGCCAAGGATTTTTGTGTACCCTTCTCTCTCCGTGATACATATGTACAAGTATAAATAAGGGGAATCCTGTGTACCTCACTAGTATATGGTCACCATGACCAACCCTCATGTCGGTAAACATGAGTTTCTAGTGTCCCTCTATCGGACTCACAACTTTACGATCATCTATTACAACCCGCCATTATTGGCTAATTAAAACCTTTAGCACATAATCAAACCACCAATTGTAGAAGTTAATTACTAAGGCATTATGGAGTGGTATCATTATATCCACTATAGCTTGTAGGAAATGACATTAGCCAACACTTAGGGGATACTAATGTACCCCACATGATTTTTAATTAAACCAAACCATGGAACCAATGACTTTAAAAATCATTTGATTCAATCAAACTAATTTAGGTTCCATTACCATATTATGCAATGTAGGGATTCCTATAAAAGTCAACTATGTGACAAAACCATTCTCATAGGTATTTTAACAAATATATTAAGGGCATATAGTTTAAAAAACCAAAACCAAGTACCAATTTACTATTCCCATGAAACTACACGTTCAAACCACAATTATAACATAAAAATGATAAGAATAACATGGGAAAACATTATCCAAACAAGAACAACCAAAACCCCCAACTCATATTTCAAAACCTAAAATAATATCATATATATGCTATGAAACCCATCAAGTAAAACATGCTTTTAGTTTAAACTAACAATGAGAGAGGAGTAACATGACTTAGACACTAAGGAAGATGGAGAGAAACCACCCCTAAAAGCCTTAATTAACCACCTTGAGGAAACCCTATCCTCTTTTTGAACCAAGATCTTGGAAAAGATTTAAGAGTATTTAATTTAGGAATAGTAGGTTAATAAATTCCCAAGAGTATTTTGAATCGTCGGGTCAAAGTACATTTAGAGGGGAAATATCTAGAATACCCCCAACTTAAATTGTAAAAATTCTTGCAGATGGGTACGTTTGGACCTGTCCACTCGTACCCATATCATACAAGTAGTACCATATAGTCATACCTAGAATAGAAGGTTGGACATCCACACACTATCCACCATACGACTCCCATTTCTTCACTCATACCCATAATATATGAGTAGTACCCATAACAACAACAACAACAACAACAACAAACCCAGTGTATTCCCACTTAGTGGGGCTGAGTAGTACCCATAAGTCTATCCAAAATAGAATCAAAGGTGTTGGACACTATAAATATACGACTCTACTATACCATCATGCCCTATCTTCACATCTCATAGTGAGCAACTCGTACTCATATCTAAGTCAAGTCACTAAGTTTTTGATTAAGTAAAGGATCAACCCAATATTCCATCACCAAACCATACGACCCATACCACCAAATTGTAACTAAAATAGAAACTTGACCACCAAACATTGGATATCCTATGAGTTGGGTAACCCGACCCATACACTACCATATGACTCATATGGTGACTCGTATGATCCACAAAAAAATAAAAACTCAAGAAATTTCCAAGGGCCAAAACCCAGGGTGTTTCATTTGTATACTTTGAAGATCACCTCTTCATCATCTAATCTTATTTTTAGAGTACCCTCTCTAACATCAATCATTGCTCCTTCCATCACCAAGAATGGTTATCCTAATATGATTGGTACCTTTTCATCAACATCATGTTCAAGCATAATAAGATCGGTATGAATAACAAACATACCAACCTTAATAAGCATGCATTTTATAATTTCTTTATGCTATACTCTGGTTTTATCTGCCATTTGAAGCACCTTAGAATATTTCCTTAGCTTAACTAAACCAAGAGTATTAAAAATAGACATGGCCATTAAGTTTATACTCACCTCCAAGTCACTCAAAGCATCTACCACATCATTATCACCAATTTGTATGAGGAATTGAAACTCCCTGGTTCCTTTATCTTCTTTGGAATTTTACTTATCAAAATCAAACTACATTTCTCCATAAGTGCAACCATCTTAATGTCATTCAACTTTGTCTTAGTGGTCACCACATTCTTCAAGTACTTAGAGTACCTAGTGTAATGACTTGACTTTTGGTGATTTGTGTGCAATTTTTATTTTTGTGTGATTTGATCATTTTACCCCTCCCCGGGGTTGTATTATGGTATTTTTAGGGTATAGGATGTCGAGCATATTTACCAATGTATTTTAGTGTGGTTTATGTAAGATTATGGTTTTTGATTGTCTTAAAGGCTTACTAGTTGACTTTGGTCAACATCTTTTATCAATACATGGGATGAAAAAATGGACTGTGCTAGCAGATGGAATGTTGATTTTAGGTTATGACATAGTTGATGTGGTTTTATGACTTTTATATCTCATTATTACCCTAGGTTCAAAAAGTTTTAAAATTGGATCTTTGAGGGTTAATTCTATGAAAAGAACATATTTAGAAGTTCTGATATCACCATTGAGCCTAAATTATCAAATTTGATAGGGCAACATAGTTTGTGTGCATTGTTAAGATTCAAGATGAATCTTGAGGGGTCTATAGAGACTTGGAATTTTCCATATCTCCATAGCTGGTGCACCACTTAGCTAGTGTTAAAACACCACTTGGCCACTTTAGCAACTCACTACCAACTAGGCAAAGACAATTTAGCGGCCCTGGTTCTCTTTAGTGGAGGGGTCTAAAATGGGCCTTGTCGGCTTTAGCAGACTGACACCCTAAGAGGGTACTTCTAAAGCGGTACTTGACTACTTTAGCGGTGACCTCTAAATCAGCCACTAGACCACTTTAGCGGCACCTAACATCTTGGTATAACTAATTCTTTTCTTTCTTTTTTCTTGACCCTTTTTGAAACTTAGAGATTGGGGATCAAGTTTTTGGGCATCTTCTTCTATTTCTAAGCTTAGGTAAGATCCAAAAACCTATTTCAACTACTTTTCTTTGATTTTATCATTAAAATCTTATTTAAACTCTGATTTAAATGTGAAATTTAGGATTTTGGCCTAAAAGGTCCAAATTATCATTTCTTCAATTCAAACCCCAATTTCACCTCATTTTTACTTGGGTTTTCTCCTATAATTCCTTTTATCTAGGGAAAAATATTTTGGACAAAAATTCTAGATTTGCCCCCTTTTTTTATTAGAAAATATTTTTGAGTGTCCATTCTCATCCCGATCTAGAAGTGGGCAATATGGTTATTGGTATCTTTCTTTTGACATGTGGAGTCTATATTTGTGTATTTTAAGCCAATTTTGGATCCATGCATGAGGTGGAAGCTTAATAATAAAGGCTTATTTATTTTGGTTTATTCTTTCAAGGTAGGTTATAGCTTAACTTTCTTTAGACTGGGTTGAATAGTTAATAGTAATGTAAAAACTTGTTGTGGGTATGGGGTTGTATTATAGAAAATGTGTTTAGGTTATTTATGTGCCTATCTGGGGGCCTATGTGGATAATATTTCGTGTTTTTGAGACATTAATTGCTACATGTGACTGTGTGGAGTCTTATATTTTATTGCTGGACTGGCATGGATATACTTATGTTTGGATACATTATTTTTTGTGGGAATAGCCTAGATTTTTGGGATTATGTGGTTTTAATGACATTTTTCTTTTATGTTTTACTTGATGGTTATGGATTATATTGGACCATGTATGGTTTGTGGATTTGAGTGGATTTTTTGTTCACATGTTTGGTATATTGATTGGATATTGAATATTCTTATTTAGGTCAGTTGTGAGCATTGCATCATCATTCTCATTGCATCTTATACTTTATACACCTACTATTATTGTATGTCATGCTTGACTTGTGTCTTATGTCATATATGTGCTCATGAAATATTGGTACCACTATTAGAATACTAGAAATATTGGAATCACTGGCTTGTGGTATCATTATAGAAACTGTCTAACGAATAGTTAGAGAGGAGTCATGGATATTGGTATTAGATATTGGATTTTATAGAGTTGACAAACCCCATGGGTCCTACATCTATAGTTGAGCTCTTTAGGCATGGGTTGACAAACCTCTCATGGGTCTTACACATGAAACTGATCTTGGTAGGTGTATATGGTGGTTGTATGACAACCTCGTGCATCATCTTCATCATTATCATCTTTATTGCATTCCATACATTGTGCTTGTTCTTGATTATATTCATATTTGTGACTTGATATCTGTCCATTAGTTCTATCTTTTTATATTTGTATTCAAAGTATGTGTAAACTAATTATTTTTTCCCTACCTATTTCTATTATATATGTATATAGTAGAGCTATTAGCATAGACAATGTGGGCTACCATTTGGGACATTTTGTAATTACAGGTGATATGCCTATAGTTTATGTTTTTATGCTTTATTTTCTACTTTACTTAATCAACCTATGATACCTACTAAGTACAAATGGACAATACTTATCCCTACTATGACTTTTTCATGCAGATCTAGGTATGAGTACACTGCATGGATATCTGATTCAGGCGACATATGGAGCCGATTTAATGTAGCAATTGATCTATGCATTCAGAGTTGAACATTACCTTTTATTATCTGTAATATGTCTTATTGTATTTATAGACAAAGTTTGTTTCCTTTTGGATATCCTATGTATATTTTGGCTTCAAATCGTATTAGTGGTTCTTACACTGTGACAATAGGTTTTGTAGTATTGTGTGGTATTATGGCTATATATTTTCTACTATTACTATATATGTGTAATTTGATTCTATTCTAGGAGGCTTGCCTTGGGTTTTGGTATTATCATTCATTTCATATCAATTTAGGTGATAGGCTTACTTGTCAAGGCTTTTCGTGACAAGTGCCATCATGACCCTTGTTTTTTGGGTCATGTCAAATTGGTATTAGACCAACCAAGTTTCCATTAGTCTTATTAGTGTAAGAATAAGGTATCTAGTAGAGTCTCATAGATTGGTATGTACACATCTATATGTATCTTTGAGAGGCTATAAGATATCTTTAGGAAACTTCCCTTAATTCATTGTATATTATGTGGATTCTTTCATACCTTGAATTTTAAGTCATATTTTAATCTTTTTTGCATTGATGGTGAGGACTAGTCTAGTGTGTCTAGAGATGTAGATCTATTATCTGAGGAGAGAGCACAGTCTAGAGGGAAAGTTACAAGTTATGGTTAGGCTAGATGTAGAGGATGGACATGAGAATCTACCTCATCCATAGATAGCATTAGGGGATTCTCCTTTGAGCCTCAAGATGAGCATGTTGAAGTTATGGGGCCTACTCCGACCCCACAAAGTTATTCTTCCTAGTTTTGAAGGGTAATTAGTTCAGTTATGACCCATTTGGAGAGTGCTTTTATGAGTGCACCTAGTGTTTCTCCAGCTTCGAGTATTGTACCTTTATCTGTGCCAGATTCTGCTTAGTTGTTCCTTTGATTTTGAGTATGGATTGTCCTATTGTACCAACATCTTCTTATGGTACTCAACATAATCTGAGTGTGGTTCATTCTTTAGTGCTTCTATCTAAGTAAGGTGTTTCGAGATTTAGAATTTAGCCTTCTTTGATGATGCCTCCACGAAAGGGTTCTCAGCCAACTAGATTTACTATGCCTCATATTATTATGAGTATATTTATGTCTTCTGAGGACCAAAAGAGGTTTAAGATTTACTTTCCTGGATCCTTCTATGTTTAGTAGTGTTATAGGTGAGGATGCCTATAAGTTATTGATGGACTATAGTAAGAAGTTGCATAACCTTAGTTTCCTTGAGTTGCATAGGGTGGCGTATACTACTTATCAGTTGAGAGATATAGCCAGAGATTGGTAGAGGTCACTTGTTGGTTGCCGACCTCTTGGTTTGCCAAAAATCACTTGGGATCAGTTTACTAAGACCTTTTTAAACAGTTTTGTGCCTTTCAATTTGAGGGATCAAATAAGACATGAGTTTAATTACTTGGAGTAGGGCTCCATGACTATTGCAGAATATAAGGCACATTTCCACGCCTTGTCCAAATATTTTTATGTTAGTATTTACCCCGAGTTTGAGAAGATTCAAAAGTTTGTGAAGGGGTTGGATGTTTTTCTTTAGCTAGTTATGACTTAGACAATTGTGTATGGGGCATTATTTAGAGTATTATGGATCATGCTAAAATGACTAAGTTTATTCTTTGAGAATTTTATGGAGGCACCAAGAAGATTGTAACGCCCCGGAAAACAGGTCCCGGAGCATCACACGGTACTTGAGGCTACGAGTAGCCCCAAGCTAACCCATTGAGCCATTTTTATTCAGTTCAACACAAATCAACGAGGTTTCTATAAATAACCCTCAAATATCAGCAGAGTAATCATCGTCCAAGAATAAAAGAATTTAAGAAAGATAACAAAATATGACTTATTAGTCAAGTCCCAACATCTATACTAGTCTGACAAGCCTCTAAGAAAATCAATAAAACCAGCGAACCATTGCGACATGCCCCAACTGACTCATACTCAGTTATCAAATGTAAACAATTCTGTGAAACTAAATCAGACATCACGTCCTCAGAACATGAGGACTCACCACAACAGAGGATGTAGAACAGCGTGCCCGAAGAATCACTGTCGAACCTAGAACTGAGCACCTGAACCTATATTCCGAGAAAATGCAGTCCACATCTGAAGATGTGGGTCAGTACCATGGAAAGGAACCGAGTATATGGGGTGTATGCAGTTTTATAAATATCATCATCATAAATATTTATAAGAAATATGCAGGATGTATGAAAGACTCACATAGAGCGAAGAAAATCATTATAGTCATGAGAGAATGAAATAAGTATCATAACACATGTGAGTCATCATATAATTTGTTAATCACTTTCAGTTCATCAAGAATATCAATTCTCATAATGTAAATATCATTTAAATCTTTCGAAAGAATAACTTTCACAATTCCACTTTCAAATCACTTCACTATTCACCATAGACACAAGGAAACACACACACACACTGGGAGATCCTATAACAAACCTAAATCATGTGAGCTACATGGTGTCCAACGTACAACCCACGTTGGGGAAAGCCGTTCTATCCTTGCCACCAGAGTAGGACTATCGATATCAAATCCACACAAACTAGTGATCACTATATAAATCAGCCCCAGGATTACTCCTACGGAGGCACGTAGTTCTAGGAAAGTAAGGTCGCTTTTTACCTCCCACTCGGTGCTAAAGATTTCTCCTGGACTTAGCTCAGATCATTTCAAAGACAATCCATAACAAACCAATTTTAGTAATATGCAAATATACATCGGGAGTCATCATGCTTCCCATCTATCAAAATCAACCACGTTGTGAATTTCTTTCACACTAGAGTTTAAAACAACTCCATTAAGACCAAAAGGTCAAATCATTTAAAATATCTCAAATATTAAACATCAACGTGCTTATAATACACACTTTCTAAAAAAAACACAATTTTCAATGGGGATTCATGACTCAAATATCAAAATCATGATAAATATCATTCAAGATTCATGCTTTATATCTCCACACATGTAAATTCATCTTTCAAAATCATAAACATCAAGATTTCATGATAATCATCATAATATATGAGTTCATGCTTCAAATTCATAAAAATCAAATAAAAATCATGTCTTTGTAAAGAAAATTACTTTTGGGCACAAGAACAAAAGAGAGTTCTTGTTGAAAAACCTCACATACCTTGAATGATGAACTTTAGATCGATACTCATTTTTGAGATGTTAATCGTGCCTTTGAATGATGGTTCTTTGAGTTCTTGAACGAGGAACTTGGAATCTTGAATAAATTTGCAGAATTAATGGTGAAATTTGGAGGTTCTTGAAGTTGGATGTAGGAGCTTAGGGTTTTCTTTTTGAGGGAATTTGATGAATATAACATATAATGCTTCTAATAGACTTTAATATAGGGTTTGGACGGATTTTGGATGAGGGGGAATGACCAAAACGCCCCTAAAAATTAAATAATTCTCGAATCTGTCCTTTGGTGGATTGTTTTAATAGTATGAAGTAGATCAACTATAACGTTTTACTCCGGTATCAAAATTGGATGAGACTAATTTCATTAGAAAGAAGAGTCTCATATATTTCCATTGATAAATAATATCTCACCCAGATCATTGAGTACGAGGATTTATGGTCATTTGAAGTTGACCCAAAAATTTGCTCTTGATAGGCTAAAGTAGATCGACCATAAATTTTTGCTTCGATAGACAAATTGGATGAAAACAATTTCATTGGAAAGAGGACTCGCAGAGATTTCTGTTGATATATAGTAGATCACCCAGATCATTATGTACAAGGAGGTATGATTGCTTAAAGTTGGATCAAAAATACGTCAGGCCTCAGTACTTTTTTCTGCACGTTTTACTGTTCACTACTATTCATAGTTCGAGCGGAATGTTCATAACTCGTCGCTCGGGTGTCTGTTTTGGATGATCCATATATCATTGGAAAGATTATTAGATACTCTATGCAATGGTGGGTCATAATTTAAGATATTCCACATGAAAAATTTATAATTCATTTTAGAAGATAGAACCCCATAAGTTTACGCAGAAAATTTCAACAAAAAATTTTTCGGGGTATTACATCATCCCCCCCCTTGGAAACATTCATCCTCGAATGATGCTAGACATGCCAAGATTAGATAGGGAAAAGATCATACATCTGAAACCTTTCGTTAGACTCATCACCATATCATTTCTCACTCCGAATGCAACATAGAATGTATAAATTCAAGAAACTACAGCTGAACACATAATAAATGACAGCTGAACTGCTGCAACTTTTATAAAACGTGCATGATTTGGGAAAGAATGGTACCTTCGGGTTGATCGGAGTTCAGAAAAAATAGGTGCGGGTACTTGGATCGCATATCCGCCTCAGTTTCCCAAGTTGCTCCCTCAACAGATTGGTTTCGCCATAAGACCTTAACCAAGGGAACTTCTTTGTTCCTTAGTCTTTGGACACTGAAATCTAGAATCTCAATAGGAATCTCATCAAAAGAAAAATTCTCTCGAATGTCAGCACTCACAGAGGAATCCACTACCACAACATCGCTAATATTCTTTCTAAGCATGGAGACATGGAATATTGGATGAACAGAGGACAACTCGGAAGGCAACTCGACCTCACAAGCTACCTTACCAACATGGCTAAGAATTTTGTAAGGACCAACATAACGGGGACTAAGCTTTCCCTTCTTTCTGAATCGCTTCACCCCCCTCATGGGTGAAATTTTCAGATACACTAGGTCACCAATTTTAAACTCAAGGTCTCTCCTTCTAACATCCGCATGTGACTTCTGACAACTCTGTGCAGTTTTCAACCTTTCCCTAATCAACTTTACTTTTTCCATAGCCTCAAATACCAAATCAGGACCACTCACAACCGTTTCACCCACCTCAAACCAACCTATGGGTGATCTACACTTCCTCCCATATAAGGCTTCAAACGGAGCCATGCAATACTAGAGTGGAAACTATTATTGTAAGAAAACTCTATCAACGGTAAGTGATCATCCCAACTTCCCTTAAAGTCAAGTGCACAAGCTCTCAACATATCCTTTAAGGTCTGGATGGTCTGCTCAGCCTGATCATCAGTCTGCAGATGAAAAGCAGAACTCAGAAGCACTTGGGTACCAAGATCCTTCTGAAAAGCTTTCTAAAATTACGAAGTAAACTGAGTACCCCTATCCGAAATATTAGATAAGGGAACTCCATGCAGTCTGACTAGCTCTCGGATATACAATCTAGCATAATCCTCAGCAGTATATGAAGTATGAACAGGCAAGAAATGAGCAAACTTAGTCAACCTATCAAACACAAGCCAAATGGAATCACGATGGTGTCGAGAAGGAGGTAAACCAATCATGAAGTACATATTTATCTCTTCCCACTTCTAGGTGGGGATACTAATTTCTTGCATCATACCACCAGGTCTTTGGTGTTCAACCTTAACCTGTTGGCATGTTGTACACTTAGCTACAAATTCTGCTATATCTTTCTTTATGCCACTCCACCAATAGATTTCCCGCAAGTCTCGGTACATCTTGGTGGCACCAGGATAAATAGAATATCGTGCCTCGTGCGCTTCACCCATAATCCTCTATCACAGATCATCAACATTTGGGATACACAATCTACCCTGCAATCTCAATACACCACTCCCCCTTGGGAGAAAACCTCTACTTTTTGGTCCTTGACTGACTCCTTCAGTCTGACTAAACTAGCATCTAAGTATTGCTTTCCCTTTACTTCGGAAACCAAGGAGGATTCAGAACTACTCTGAACCCCTATACTACCTTCAGCAGAGTCAAACAACCTAACCCCTAATATATCCAAATGATGTACATCACGAGCCAACTCTTACCTTCTACCACATGCGAAACACTACCCATGGACACTCTACTTAGGGCATCCGCCATAACATTGGCCTTGCCCGAATGGTACAACACACTCATATCATAATCCTTTAACAATTCTAACCATTGTCTTTGCCTAATATTCAATTCTCTCTGGGTAAACACATACTGCAGACTCTTATGAACAGTGAAAACATCAACATGGACACCATACAAATAGTGTCTCTAGATTTTCAAAGCAAACACAACAACAGCGAACTCAAGGTCATGGGTGGGGTAATTCTTCTCATGGAGTTTTAACTGTCTAGAAGCATAAGCTGTCACCTTACCCTTCTAGATGCATATGCAACCCAACCCAACTCTCAAAGCATCACAGTACACTACAAAACCATCAGCACCATCAGGCAAAGTCAAAATATGGGCTGAAGTGAGTTGAGTCTTCAACTCCTAAAAACTCTTCTCACAAAATTCGGACCATAAGAACTTCACTTTCTTTTGGGTCAACCGAGCCATAGGAGATGCTATAAAGGAGAAAACCTCAACAAAATGGTGGTAATAGCCAGCTAAACCTAGAAACTTCGGATATCAGTCAGTGAAATAGGTCTAGGCCAATTTATAACAGCTTCGATCTTTTGGGGATCAACTCTAATACCCTTGGAAGAAATGATATAACCCAGAAAAGCAACTGACCTTAGCCAAAACTCACACTTATTGAACTTGGCAAATAACTTGTGATCTCTAAGCATTTGCAAGATAGTTTGGAGATGATTAAAATGTTCATCCTCACTACGGGAGTACACCATTATATCATCGATGATCACTATGACAAACATATCCATATATGGTCTGAACACTCAATTCATGAGGTCCATGAAAGCTGCTGGGGTATTAGTTAACTCGAAAGACATAACAAGAAACTCAAAATGGACATAACGAGTTCGTAAAATGGTTTTTGGGATGTCACACTCCCTAACATTGTGTTGATGATAGCCAGAACGAAAGTCTATCTTTGAGAAATAACTTGCACTTTGCAATTGGTCAAACAAATCATCTATTCTTGGAAGGAGGTCCTTATTTTTTACGGTGACTTTATTCAGTTGGCGGTAATCAATGCACATACGCAAAGAGCCATCTTTCTTTCTCACAAACAACACAGGAGCACACCAAGGAGAAACACTAGGCCTTATGAAAACCTTATCTAGTAGATCTTTAAGTTGCTCTTTCAACTCCTTAAGTTCTGTAGGGGCCATACGGTAAGGAGGAATAGAAATAGGCTGAGACACTTTAAGCATGATAGACTTCTGAAAGAAAGAATCACACTTTTTCCTAAAATGTCTTGTAGCCTTTTGCTCATAGATGTGGTGCGCTACATATCGATGATCAAGACTCTATTAACGTGGCTTGTCAGACTCCCTAGGATACCTTAAAACCTTAGGCTATGATACCAAGTTTGTAACGCCCTGAAAAATGGGTCCTAAAGCGTCACACAGTGCTTGAGGCTACGAGTAGCCCCAAGCTAACCCTTTGAGCCATTTTCATTCAGTTTAACACAAATCAACGAGGTTTCCAAAAATAACCCTCAAATATCAATAGAGTAATCATCGTCCAAGAATAAAACAATTTTAGAAAGATAATAAAATATGACTTATTAGTCAACTCCCAACATCTATACTAGTCTGACAAGCCTCTAAGAAAATCAATAAAACCAGCGAGCCATTCAGACATGCCCCAGCTGAATCATACTCAGTTATCAAATGTAAATAATTCCATGAAACCAACATCAGACATCACCTTCTCAGAACATGAGGACACACCACAATAGAGGATGTAGAACAGCATGCCCGAAGAATCACTAGCAAACCTGGAATTGAGCACCTGAACCTACATTTTTAGAAAATACAGCCCATATCCGAAGATATGGGTCAGTACCATAGAAAGGAATCGATTATATGGGGGTGTATGCAGTTTTATAAATATCATCATCATAAATATTTATAAAAAATATGTAGGATATATGAAAGACTCACATAGCCCGAAGAAAATCATCATAATCATGAGAGAATAAAATAAGTATAATAACACATATAAGTCATCATATAATTTATCAATCACTTTTAGTTCATCAAGAATCTCAATTCTCATAATGTAAATATCATTTAAATCTTTCAAAAGAATAACTTTCACAATTCCACTTTCAATGGGGATTCACGACCCAATTATCAAAATCATGATAAATATCGTTCAAGATTCATACTTTATATCTTCACACATGTAAATTCATCTTTCAAAATCATAAACATCAAGAGTTCATAATAATCATCATAAGATATGGGTTCATACTTCAAATTCATAAAAATTAAATAAAAATAATACCTTTGTAAAGAAAATTACTTTTGGGCACAAGAACGAAAGAGAGTTCTTGTTGAAACACCCCACATACGTTGAATGATGAACTTTAGATCAATACTCATTTTTGAGATGTTAATTGTGCCTTTGAATGATGGTTCTTGGAGTTCTTGAGCTAGGAACTTGGAATCTTGAATAAATTTGCAGAATTAATGGTGAACTTTGGAGGTTCTTGAAGTTGGATATAGGAGATTAGGGTTTTCTTTTTGAGGGAATTTGATGAAATATAACATATAATACTTCTAATAGGCTTTAATATAGGGTTTGGATGGATTTTGGGTGAGGCGGAATGACCAAAACGCCCCTAAAAATCAAATAATTCTCGAATCTATCCTTTGGTGGATTGTTTTGATAGTCTGAAGTAGATTAACCCTAAAGTTTTACTTTAATATCCAAATTGGATAAAAGAAATTTCATTAGAAAGAGGGCTCTCATATATTTCCATTGATATATAGTATCTCACCCAGATCATTGTGTACGATAAGTTATGATCATTTGAAGTTAACCCAAAAATTCACTTTTGGTAGGCTGAAGTAGATCGACCATAAATTTTTTCTTCGATAGACAAATTCGATGAAACAAATTTCATTGGAAAAAGGACTCGCAGAGCTTTCCGTTGATATATAGTAGATCACCTAGATCATTATGTATAAGGAGTTATGATCATTTAAAGTTGGAGAAAAATACGCCAGGCCTCAGTACTTTTTCCTGCACGTTTTACTGTTCACTACTATTCACGGTTCGATCAGAATATTCATAACTCATCACTCGGGTGTCCTTTTTGGATGATACACATATTGTTGGAATGATTATTCGATACTCTACGTAATGGTGGGCCATAATCTAATACATTCCACACAAAAAATTTATAATTTATTTTAGAAGATAGAACCCAACATGTTTACGCATAAAATTTCAACAAAAAATTTCCTGGTGTATTACAAAGATGCGTTGTCAGAGGGAGTTCAAAGGTCACACTTATTGGGGTAGAGATTCAAGAGGATTTTATAGGTTTCATGGTAGACTAGTGTAGGTAGCCTTAAGGAGTTCAGGTAGTAGGTCTTCTGGTTCAGCAACTTTAGGTGGTCGTCCTGGCTCAATCGTACCTCCTTCGATTGAGTTGAGCTGTATGGCTTGCTTTGTGTGGGATGAGGTGGGCCATGTGGATAAGGATTGTCCTTGCTAACTTTTCATAGACACTCCTATATCAGTTGTGAGAGGTAGAGGTTATATAACAATGTCCAAGTACACACGCAAGTGTACGTGGTCTTATTAAGTAGTAAAGTGGCCTTCAAGAAGCCAAGTATCGATCTCATAGAGACTTGATTCAACAATGATTCTATTTTAGTTCACAATTTTGATTTAGTTGATGCAAACGTAACCAAAAAGACAGTTTGTAATTTGTAACTCAACAAAAGTAAACAATGTGTAAACTATAGATCTTGAAACAATCAATAGGAGAAAACCCAGAGTCAAAGAACTTTGAACAATCATACTATGTAATTGAACTTCATTCGTTAACTTGCTTAAATTGGTTGTTGATTCGTAGGGTTAATTTCATGATTATGGTTTCCCAACCTCTAATCCTTTACCTAATTTGAACATTACAACTACATTGTTGATCGGGGATGTAATGGTCCTCTTAAGTTCTTTAAGCTATCTTCCTACATTGGAATTTAGTAAGGCATCTAAGTACATCCCTGTCCTAGATACTAATTAGAATTCCTTATTTCATAAAGAAATACATACCATAATTTGTTTATTCCCATGATCTATCTCCCTATTCCCTTTCCCGAGATCAAAAGGTAAACAATTGATATATTCTAAGGGTCGTGAATCCTTAAAATAATTAAAACAAGAATAAACAAACAACCAATAATGATAAGCAAATCAAACGAACTTAATTCAAAATAATAGTACTCATGTTCTCAGCTTTAACCCCGGAAAGAGGGTTTTTAGCCACTCATAGTCATAATCAACATTGAAATAATTGCATGAATGATTAAAACCATAAATAAAGCTAAATTAAAGAAATAAAAACCTAAAAAGAAGCTGTGGTAGCCTCCAATGTTGTTCCAAGCGATCTAGGGGTTCCAAGATGATTAAAACGTGATTTAACACATTATATTTATAGTAAAAAAGTCATAAACTGACTAGGATTAGGTTTACATGTTATTTACTTTCTGATTGGTAGTTTTTTTCCGCTTTTGATGGCCACCACGTCGCGGTGGTGAGTGAATCGGCAATTGTCAAATTCCAGAATCTCACCGCAATTACACTGCATCGCGGTGCCTCCTTAATCTCTATTAAAATATACACGCACTAGTGGGTCATTATTTTGGGACTCTTATGAATCCATTGGGATTTTACACGCATCAATTGGCAATTCCTACAATGTACACGTGCCCTGGACATTTCGGAACTCCAAATGGAGTTAATTTTTGTATTGTGCTTTCGTTGAGCTATTCTGAGACTTTTTGAGTTGCTTACAGTTTATTTGAATCTTGTATATCGTTAATATATCATCATAATCCATTGATCAAGCATCCTAAAGAATTAAACACAACAATTTAGTGCTCAAAATAGCACAACATCCAAGACGGTGAATCAAAAACACGAGCTAAGCATAGACTGATTTCACTTTGATCTCTAACTCATTATTTCGACCCTTGGCTTGATACAATTGACCCTTGAACATTATAAAAAAGTTTTTTCACATATAAATACACAATAAAAATCTTAGGAACTCATTAAGCACATTATAACCCAACATAAGAGACTAGACAACACCTACCTCAAGCTAGTCATACTAGTTTTGTCGATTGAACTCTAAATGATGAAATTGAATCAAAACTCATATGAAACACCATTAAACATTGTAAACACATACTTGAACACATAAATTCTCATTTATATTATTACCAACACATATAGCATAAGAATCATCCTCAAAACAAGGCTAAAAGGATAGAATATTAACGCTAGAATGCATAAATACACCTAACATCACCACCCCACACCTAAAGCATTGTTCATCTTCGAAAAACTCTTCACTATAAACACCATGATCTGGAAAAACTCCATACTTCTACTACAAGAAATACACTCAAGCCGATACTACAATGACTACACAGAATGCAAGTTTCTACACTAAGTATGTTATACACCATTTAAAGCTCAAGAAACCTACTTCAAAACATCCTAGCCTTAAGAATTGACTCCACAAGTGGCAAACTCATGCATATTGATCAATTAAGGACATCACAAGAATCACCCATATTCATCAAACATGTTCCCTCACAACAAGAGAGTTACCCATACCACTCAAAATAATGCAAATTATCACAATGGGTACAAGAATCAAATTACACTCACTCTCACAAGAAATTCACAAGTTACACATAATGAACCATAAGATTTACCTTAGTGTAATGCTCTACTAATATTAGAATGTAAATCTTAGGATCAATTAGGACTTTTTCGGGTTGTAATGTAGGCTAAGGGGCGGGTAGGAACTATTTGGGAATAGTGACTAACCTCTCTAAATGCTTTAATACACTACATCATACATTTAAAACCAATCTTCAACAACCAAATTACACTATTTTTTACTACCCCATTCTTTATTTTGCCCCGTCTCTTTTAATCATTTTCACAAACACATTGTGGGCGTATTATTTATTCCTTTAAGATTCAATTTTTCTCATTTTCTACAATCATGGGAATATTATAACACCATTTATATCGCTCCCAACCATCACACATTAATTATAAACACCAATAACTATTACCTTGGGGCATCAATTTCACCTTTTTCTTCTTCAATTTCTCAAACTCCTTTCACAATTATTTTTTTCAATTAAAGCACTTAGGAGCTTTTGGATCAAATTATGGTCTATCAAAGAAGGGGATTAGGCTATATATGAAGCTACCAAAGAAAAGTCTAAAGGCTCAATGGGGTTTAACTAGGATTATGCACAAGGGTAGGTAAAAAATAAGGTATAAAACAAGGACATCAAGGAAATGCCTAAATCATCTCCTAAAACCGCACTCTTTATTTTGCTTTGAACACACATCGGGCAAGTTCTAGACATCATATGAAACAAGGAATATAAAATAAAATTCACACGCACATGACACATGTTCAACTCAATAGGATCGTCATAGACTCCCAACAAATAATAGCATGAATTCAAAATTAAGCCACAGAGTACAAGAGTCACAAAAATGCGCCCAGGAGTCTCAAAAATAGTAGTTCACTCATTCTACATGCTTTTACCAAACAAAATACTTGCACCATGTAATCAAAAATAGCACCAACAAGAGTATCTTACACATTTTTTTTCAAATTGAGCCAAAATTTAGGAATTTCGCCACCCCAATCTTAAAAATCTACTTTGTCCTAAAACTGAATTTAAAATCAAGAGATAGTAATACTCCCTAAAAACTCTAGGCCTAGCTAGTAGCATCTTTAATCATAAATGAGATCCATGGGACCCCATACTCAGTTTTTGCCATGCTCCTTATCTAAAGTTTCCGGTACTCATATTTCCATCAACCTGTGACTCGGTAAAAATAAAAAACTATGTGAAATAAAAACTAAAAAAACTTAAAAATAAAATATACCTACTTTACTTGGGTTGCCTCCCAAGAAGCGTCTGATTTAGTTTTATGGCATGACCCAGCTCAACTCAACCAAATTTCTTTATCTTTTTACTCCCCTTTGGAAGCCATTTTCTTACTCTCTTTACCTCTCTTGGGTTCAAATTCTCATGTGAAGTAGAATTTTCAACTGTAGCCTTTTCAGGCTTATTAATTATCATCAAATCAAGCACAGGAGGTAAAGTCTTAGGCTACTCAATCAGAGAGTTAAAAGAGATCTTTATTGGACTAACCATCCCACACTTGTCCCCTTCAAACATATTAATCATACATAAATCTTTATAGTGGGATGTTAGTATGGGTGCTTTATATACCTCAAATACCACCTCTTCAGATTCTACCCTCATTTTGAGTGTGCCTTCTCTAACATCAATCAACGCTCCTCTAGTAACTAAGAATGGATACCCTAAGATGATTGGTACCTATTTGTATGCCTAAAAATCAAGAATAATAAAGTTAGAACGGATAATAAATTTATTAACATTTATGAGGGCATCCTCAATTACTCCTTTTGGATATGCCATAGATCCATCTACGAGCTGCAAAACCACAGTGGTCAATCTAGGCTTTCCCAAGCCCAATGTTTCAAACAGAGATAGGAGCATTAAATTTATACTTGCCCCTAAGTCACTCAATACGTGGACCACTTTACTCCCAATTTGGATAGGGAGAGTAAACTTCCCTAGATCTCTCAATTTCTTGGGAATTTTTTGTGTCATTACCGTACTGCACTCTCCAGTGAGTGTTATCGCCCACACATATTGAAATTTCACCTTATTAGAAACCACATCCCTCAATTACTTAGCGTACTTGGGCATACCCTACAAAAAATCTAGCAAAGGTAAATTAATGTGAAGCTCTCTGAATTTTTCAAAGAACTTAAATATTGCATTCTCCTTCTCTTTTATGTGCTTCTGAGGGAAGGGTAGTGGCATTGTCTTTTTCACTTTTGGTTCAACAACTTTTTCTTACAAGTACTCAAACTTCCTTGATTTTTTAGTAACTTCTTCATTTACCTGTTCAGTCACCACATCAGTATCTACCTCCTTAGTTGAATTTGAAGGTTCTCCTTGAAGCTCTTTACCACTCCTTAAGGTGATCGCTATGAATTATTTTGGATTTTCTATACATCCTGGAAGACTAAATTGAGGCCTAGTTTTTAATTCTTGTTGTAACTTTCCCAACTGCAACTCTAAGCTTCTCTGGGACGCTCTCTAATTTGTCAATTCTGCCTGTTGATTTTTCATATCCACAACCATTTATGGTTTCCCAGCTAAAATATGCTTTATCATGTCTTCTATGTTGCTAGTTGACTGATTTGGTGAAGCCCATGGTTGCTGAATTTGTTGTTGTTATGCATTCCATGGTTGAGTCTGCCACTTTATGTTCTAGGCATTACTATAATTTAGCCTTTGAGCATTACCCAGATAAATTACTAATTTCGAATTTAAAGTACACATGGAATCTGCATGGCCGCTATTCCCACATATTTCACACCAACCTGTAGCTTGTTGGATTGCATTTATTGTGGCCGCAAGTTGTGTGGTTCAAACTTTCTGGTTGTTGAATTGAGTGTTTATCAAATTTTATAATTAAGAAATTTGAGCTGATAATGTTGTGAATCGATTCAGCTCTAATACACGTATAATTCTTTTCATGGCACTTTTAACATTTGAATGCCACTCAGGATTTCCTTGTGCTATTCGGTTCAACAACGTGTACAACTAATCATAAGTCAATTTCAGTGCTTGACCACCTGCAGCCGAATCTAGCAAAATCTTTGTATTATGATCAAGTTCTTCTACAAAAGTGTAAGAAAGTACCTCATTAGACTATTAGTGATGTGGAAATCCCAAACAAGGGCCTTGAAGCATTCCCAAGTATTATATAGATTTTCATCAGGATTTTGTTTAAAGTTCACTATCTCTCTACGAAGTCTCATAGTTTGCTTGATGGAAAGAACCTGATGATGAACTTTCTCGCTAAGTCATCCCATGAAGTGATTGAATTGCCAGCTCCACATTCAACCACCCTTTAGCTTCCCCCAAAAGTGAATGGAGAAAAAGTGTCAGTCTCACATAATCTATATTCACCCCAGTAGGAATGAATATTTCAGTAAGCTCAATGAAAGTCTGCAAGTGGACTTGTGGATCCTCATGTGAAAGCCCTACAAACTGTCCACTACTGATAAAAAGCTGCACCATATTGTGCTTTAACTCAAAATTTCCTCCATCCTTCGGTCATTGAATAGGGGAAGTCAAGTTTATCGAAAGTGGGACTGCCACTTCTCGAACCGTCCTGCGTGCTTGTTGTTTTGCATCCATTATAGCATGATTCTCTTGGTTTTCTTATATTTGTGGAAATTGGGGGAGACAGATTGCATCTGTTCTTTATTGATGGAAGTGTTGTTTAGGTTTGGGGCTTAGTTCAACCAAATCCCTATTCCTTGCTATCTTCCAAACATTAAAACCTGTTTTCTAAAATCACAAAACCAAGACCTAGCGTAAAATACACCAAAGAAATCTAAATGTAAAAGTAAAATAAACAATTACCAAATAACAAGTCCCCAACAACGGCACTAAAAACTTGACAGCGACCAAGTGCACATGCAAGTGTACTGTGTCTTATCAAGTAGTAAAGTAGCCTTCAAGAAGCCAAATATCAATCCCACAGAGACTTGATTCAACAACAGTTCTATTTTAGTTCACAATTTTGATGTAGTTGATGCAAGTATAACTGAAAATAGAGTTTGTAATTTGTAACTCAAAAAAAGTAAATAATGTGTTAACTAAAGATCATGAAATAGTCAATAGGAGAAAACCCAGGGTTAAAGCACTTTGAACAATCATACTGTGTAATTGAACTTCATTCGTTAACTTGCTTATCGTGGTTGTTGATTCGTAGGGTTAATTTCATGATTATGGTTTCCTTAACTCTAACCATTTACCAAATTTTAACTATACAACTACATCATTAAGCAGGGATTTAATGGTCCTCTCAAGTTCATTAAGGTATCATCCTACGCTTGAATCAAGTAAGGCATCTAAGTACATCCCTGCCCTAGATACTAATTTGAATTCCTTATTTCATAAAGAAATACAAACTATACTTTGTTTATTCCCATGTTCTATCTCCCTATTCCCTCTCTCAAGATAAGAAGGTAGATAATTGATGTATTTTAAGGGTCGCGAATCCTTAAAATAATTAAAACAAGAATAAACAAACCACCAATAATGATAAGCAAATCAAACAAACTTAATTCTAAACAATAGTACTCATATTCTTCATTTTAACCACCGAAAGAGTGTCTTTAGCCACTCATAGTCATAATCAATATCCAAACTATTGTATGAATGATCAAAAACATAAATAAAGCTCAATTAAATAAATAACAACCTAAAAAGAAGTTGTGGTAGCCTCCAATATTGTTCCAAGCGATCTAGGGGTTCCAAGATGATTAAAACGAGATTGAACATGTTATATTTATAGTAAACAAGTCATAAACCGACTAGGATTTGGTTTCCATGTTATTTACTTTCAGCTGGGAAGTTTTTTTCTACTTTTGATGGCCACCACATTGATGTCAAATTCTAGTATCTCATCGCGATTACATTGCATCGCGGTGCCTCCTTCATCACCATTAAAAACTACACGCTCTATTGGCTCATTCTTTTGGTCCTATTTTTAACTGTGTTCTGTTTTTCATGCGTCAATTGGCCACTCCTACAATGCACACGCGCTCGGTACATATTGGAACTCCAAATGGTGTCAATTTTGTATTGTGCTTTCATTGAGCCATGTTGAGCCTTTTTGTGTTGTTTCCACTTGATTTGAAGCTTGTATATACTTAATATATCATCATAATCCATTTAAAAAGAATCCTAAATCATTAAAAACAAAAATTTAGAGCTCAAAACAACACAACATCCAAGACGATGAATAAAAAACACGAACTAAGCTTAGTCTAATTTCACTTTGATCTCTAACTCGTTGGTTTTACCCTTTCCTTGATCTAATTGACCATTGAAAATTATCAATAAGTTTTTTCACATATAAATACAAAATAACAACCTTAGGAAATCATTAAACAAATTAGAACCCAACACACGAGACTAGATAACACCATGCTCAAGCTAGTCACACTAGTTTTCTCAGTTGAACTCTAAATGTTCAAATTGAATCAAAAATCATGTGAACACATGGCTAAAAAGGCTAGAATAGTAATGCTAGAATGTATAAATACACCTAATATCATTATACTAAAGGTAAAAGAGGCAGAGGTAGTGGTGCTTATGGGGGTGTTCATGGGGATACTCAACCAAGTTGTGGATGTGGACAATGCTATGCCTCTGATGATGTTATCACAGCTATCATCCCTATTTATTTTAGATATGAACCTGTGTTAGTTGATTTGGGATCGACTCTCTCCTGTATGTATACATATTTTTTTTGGGTGTTGATTCTGCTTATGAGTCTTTTGCCATGCCTATTAGTGTATAAAGCTTTATAGAAGACTCTTTTGTAGTGGATTAGGTATATAGATCTTGTGTTGTGAATTTTATTAGGCTTGAGACTTGGGTAGATCTGACTATATTAGGTATGGTAGATTTTGATGTCATCTTGGGTATGGATTGGTATCGCCTTATTAAATTGTCCTAGATTATTTTGCTAAGATTGTGACTTTTGCTTCAGCGAGTATGCCAAGGATAACTTGGAAATGTGTGTTTTATTTAGGTCCCAAGAGAATTATATCTTTCCTTCAGGCTCGTCGATTGGTTGAGAGGTGATGTTTGTCTTATTTGTCTCATCGATTGATTTATTTCCACAACCAATCCATGTGATTTATTTCCACAACCAACCATAAAGTTACAATTTCACAACTATGTGAGCCAATATCCAGTCATTATTTTCACTACTCAAAAATTTCATTCTTAAATCTTACACATGATTCATATGCCAACAAAGTATGAATATATCACAATATGCCAAAGGGATCACAATAAGTATTTTTAACAATACAATACATTTATTCGCATATATCCCAAGCTATCAATATCACATAAGACCCTACACAGTCACATAGATCATATGATATCTCAGATTGAATAATTATAACATATACATACCCCCACATGAGCACACCACATAGATAGCAATATTTCATGATTAGTTCCTACCTTTAATATTCATTTTGAAAAACAAATTAACTACCCAGTCCAGTCTAAAGAGTTAAGACATAACCTACCCCAAATGCCGGAACTGGTCTACTGCCCTTCAATATCAAAGTCCTAATCCTTATGACCAATCCCAAAATCAACTAAAACTAAGAAATATAGAATCTACATATCCAAAATAAAGCTAGTGATACCCATATTGCCTACTTTTGGTTTGGGGTCATAACGGGCCCATAAAATAGGTTTCTAAAAAAAGAGGGAAAACTGGATATTTATTAAGAATTTGTTCCCCATACCTTTAGGAACCTATAGCTAAAAACACAAGCCAAATTAAGTAAAAAAATGAGGTTCAAATTAAAGAAAAATATTTTTAGTCATTACTAGGTCAATCCTTTAAAATCCATTGAAAATTTAAGAAACGAGGATAGTTTGAAGATAAAATCAAGGAAAAACAAGTAATTATAGGATTAGGTACATTATTAAATTAAAAAGGAGTGAAATTTTTTGGATAAATAAAGTAATAACATTTTTGGGAATTTCGAATAATGAATCGAGAATTAAAATAAGAAAAGGATGAAATCTCACCTTAAATTCATACAAGAATCAAGAAATAGATGTTAATTTGGCTTCTCAATCACCCACAAGATTCACTTTTAAGCTCTCATACAATTTTATAGTTTAACTCTCAAGAGGCAAGGTGAAAAATAAGTTAAAATCAGGTAAAAGAGGCTATTTATACATCATATTAGGTTGCAAGGAGTATAAAGCATAAATCACATATCCCATATGCAATTTACACTTTAAGGCATAAAACACATGCACCAAATGTCTTTTACCCTTTGTGCACCAGTGAACCTGGTGCACAAGATTTTTAAGTCCAAAACGAATCTTGATGGGTACCGAGATCAGTTTGGAATCCAATTTATGCAAATGAATTATATAACCCTACTAAATTAGACGTTCTGTACACATTGGAGAAGTCAGCATTTTAAAAAGATGTCATTTTCACAAAGTTGACCCCCATAATCCAAAATTATTTTTTTCCAAACAAAGGGTCAAAAAGAGATTAAAAGCCATAAAACCAAACATGTTACCACTCTAAAATTGACGTTTTGGATTTACTAGAATAGTTTGTTCAGCCATCCATCACATGGATCAAAAGATAATCACATAAGTTCATATTAAGGGTCTTGAAGCTCCCAAAAACCAAAGTATCACACAAAAGGCACAAAAATACATTGGGAATTGTATCAATTTTCCCTATACCTAAGAAATACCATAATGCAACTTAGGGAGGGTTAAAATAGTCATTTTATATAGAAACAGATATTTAATCAATTTTTTAGGTCATTATAAGATTTCTTTTCAAATGTGTATACTCTATCATCTGTTCAATAAGGTTACAGCGAAAAATAAGTATCCCTTTCCAGTGCTGATGATCGTTTTGACCAGCTTCAGGGCACTAGGTATTTCTTGAAAATTGATCTTTATTTGTGCTATCACTAGTTGAAAATTAGGGAGGTTTACTTTCCTAAGAGTATACTCTGTACCCAGTATGGTCATTATGTGTTTTTGGTTATGTCATTTAGGTTGAATAATGCTCCAACTACATTCATGGATCTTATGAATCGGGTGTTTAGGCAATTTCTAGATTTATTTATTATAGTCTTTATTGATCATATTCTGGTGTACTCTAAAAGTGCGGAGGATCATGCCAATTACCTTTAAATTTGGTTGCAGGCTCTTAAGGACCTCATATTATATGAAAAATTTTCTAGGTGTGAAGTTTTGCTAAGTGTTGTGACTTTTCTCAGGCATGTTGTTTCTATTGAGGGGATCAAGGTAGATGTATAGAAAGTTAAGGCAGTTAAGAAGTGTCCTAGATCTACTACTCCAACTAACATTAGGAACTTTCTGGGATTGGCTGGATATTATAGGATGTTTGTGGAGAGATTCTCATCTATTGCTGCCCCGTAAATGAAGCTAACCCAAAAAAAGGTTAAGTTTTTGTGGTCCGATGCTTATGAGGGTAGTTTTGAGAAATTAAAGAATAAGTGACTTCTGCACCTATTTTTACCCTACCAAAGGGTACTGAGGGGTTTATTGTGTATTATAATACATCCCATGTATAACTAGGTTGTGTTTTGATACAGCATGGTAAGGTTGTAACCTACTCTTCCAAGAAGCTTAAGGTTTATAAGAGGAAATACCCAACTCACAATCTAGAGTTAGTGCATATGGCCTTTGCTTTGAAGATTTAGCATCATTATTTGTTTTTGGTGCATGTGGATATTTATTTAGACCATAAGATCTTGAATTATGTACTTAACCAAAAGGAATTGAATCTTAGGCAAGAGCTGTGGCTCCTGTTGCTAAACGATTATGACATGAGTTCGCACTACCATCCAGGTA
This sequence comes from Capsicum annuum, assembly GCF_002878395.1. Classification (NCBI taxonomy): domain Eukaryota; kingdom Viridiplantae; phylum Streptophyta; class Magnoliopsida; order Solanales; family Solanaceae; genus Capsicum; species Capsicum annuum. The sequence goes on from NW_025835547.1 coordinate 49,034, forward strand.
AAGCTAATGTTGTTGCTGATACTCTTAGCAGGTTATCTATAGGAAGTCTGCCCATATTGAAGAGGGGAAATGTCGATTGATGAAGGATATTCACAGACTGGCTAATTTAGGAGTTCACCTCTTAGACTCCAAGGATGGAGGGGTTATCATACAAGAAGTGGTTAAATCATATCTTGGTGCTAAGGTCAAGGAGAAATAGGTTTTGTATCCCATACTTGTCACAACCTGAACTAGGTCCTAGTTGTGATGGGTATCTCAAGTCCATCGAGGATCGAAGTCCACCCCCTTAGCCTATTCAAATATAAGCAATATATATATGATAAGATAGGAAAGATAAATCCAAAAGTCTATATGAGATCAATTTCCAAAATCCAACCATAATACCAAAACTAATATAGAACATCAACCATAATGTACATATCCATAGTAGTCCAATAAAGCCATTAACAAAACTGAATACCATTAAAATATCAAGACATGCCCCTGACCATATCAAAAACAAAACTAAAATAAAGTCTAGGATGAGGAAAACCAAAACATGAAATAAAATCTTCCAAAGGATGGAAGCTCACCATTTAAATTCAACTTTCAATCTAACCACAAACACTTGATCACTGTGAAGGAAAGGTAGACTTGCCTTCGAACCCTGCATTGCGTGGGGATACAACATCAGAAGACGATTAGTGGTGGGAGCGATAGCATGTAACTCAGGGTTAAAGTACTAAAGTAATGCCATAATCCATATTATGAATACTAGTAAAACCCAATGCACAACATTATATGAAAACGTACATACATATGTATATCATATGTCGGGAAAAAGGAAACAAGATTTAGCATATATTTTTAAATCATTAACTTGGACTGTGTAGCTCTACCATTCTAAAGGCACCCATGGGATATATGGGTTCAACTCCCTCTGCTAAAAAGGCCATAATATGTGCCAGCCACACGTACTGGAGAAAACTCAAGAAGGCTAATGCCTTTCCCAAAATATAAAGTGCATCTCATGCACACGATCACCATGACCAAACTCACACTGGCAAACATGAGTTTCCAGTATCGTCCTCCTAAGACGTCCACCTTCCATGGCTTTGCTACACAACCCCCTTTAAGCCTATATTAAAACTATTGACACATTTCCAACTATTTACTAAGGAGTCTTTTAATTAGGCATTTCCCATTGGTATTGTTATACCAAAATTAGAGGTTGCAAGTTTATCCCTTTATGCAATACAAAACCATTAAAACAAATTTTACTCCCAAGTTTCTAGTTAAACCAAAATTATGGCCACCAAGGCCTTTCCAAAATCATTTGAAAACCAAACCAATTCAATTCATGTTCCATTTACCATTTATTCAATGTAAGGTTTCAAAAAGAATAGCCAAACCAAGTGATAAATGATATTCCAAAGCTAATTATGCAAGTGGGTTGAGGTTATTAGCAATTTCCATACCAAAACCATTTATTTAGGGCATCCATTGTACCCCTAAATTCATTCACCATCCCTATGCACCCAAAGAGTTCATAAATCATCAATTCAATAATAATTATGGGAAAATATTTAAACCAAATACATTAATCCTCAACCCATAGTTCAAAACCAAACATAAAAACCATGCATAATAATAATCAATTCATGCCATAAATAAAATATAGGAATAGGAAAAGATTTACATGCCTTAATTTCCAAGAAATGCAAAGAAAACAGCATCCTTAAGACCGTAGATGATCACCTCCTTAAACCCTTGCCTTGAGTTGAAAAAGGGGAATTTGAGAGAAGATGGTTGAGAGTAATGAGAATGACTTCGTATAGTGAAAATTGATAGAATTAGGTCCTTATGTTGAACAAAAATCATTTATAGGTGAAAGGGCCCTTTTACCCCTAATACCATTTTGAAAAAAACATGACAACTTGAAATTACTAGAGGTCTGTGGCACGGACCTTATCACAGAGGTCTAGCCTCCATGTCATAGACCTTATTATGGTGATTATATTCCGTGTCACAGAGGTTATCATGGAGAATAACCTCCATGGAATGCTAATTTTGCTGAGGCTTATTGCCTCCATGACTCAAAACCACCCCGAACCCCATCCAAAAATTCTAAAACTCTTCTAGGTTACCCTTTTAACATCCCCAAACTTAATTTGAGTCAAAAATAGATATTTCAAGCATTGGAAGGATAAGAAAATGCAAAATTTTGAGGGTGTTATGATACTCAATCAAATCAAGGATGATGTAGGACAATAAAGGATTACGACTTTTAAAATTAGGGGAGATGGCATATTGAGATATCAACGAAGATTGTGTGTTCCAGATATAGATGTGCTGTAGGAAAGAATTTTGATCGAAGATAATAAGTACAAATATATAGTTCATACCAGTTCAACCAAAATATATCATGACTTGAAGGAAATCTACTGATGGAATAATATGAAGTGGGATGTAGCAAATTTTGTTATTAATTGTATGGTGTGTCAGCAAGTCAAGGTAGAACATTTAATGCCTGGCAGCATGTACTAAGAGATAGAAGTTACCATTTGGAAGTATGAGATGATTAGTATGGATTTAGTTACTGGCCTTCTACAGTCTCGAAATTAGTATGATTCTATTTGGTTCATTGTATATAGAATAACCAAGTTTGCTCACTTCTTACCTATGAGGACTTACTTCCTAGAAGAAGATTATGCTACATTGTTCATTCCAAAGATAGATAAATTGCATGGAGCATCAGTTTCCATCAATTTAGATCAAGGTACATAGTTCTCT
>NW_025835548.1:0-1315 GCF_002878395.1 Capsicum annuum
CTGCTTTTCAAAAGTTTGTCAGTGAAGATGTGGGAAAAATTACTGTTTCTGAAATAAATAACCTTATCGGCCAAAATAATTATTTGAGTCTTTATGTTAAGGTTTTAGGCGAACACATTTCCTCTCTTGATAAAAAACTTGACGAATTAATTGAGTTAGTTAACAAACTTAGCTCCCAGATGAATTCCTCTAACATTCCTTCTACTTCCAACATCACTGATACAGACGGATATATTTTATCAAAACCTTGTATTCAAAGACCTCCTGAAATAGAAGGATTTGAAAAGATTTCGCCTTTAGATCAATTAGAAAAACTCTTAGATAAAAAATTCTCTGGTTTAAACATTCAACCTCTTAATATTTCTGATGATTTTGTACAAAATCTTGAGTCTGATTTTGCTGAAAATATTGATTCTGATGAAAATCCTGGCGATGTAATCTCTTCTAAACTTAATAAGTTAAAAGGTATGATTAAAAAACAACCGGGAAAGAAATACGCTAATATTTCCTGTATGTCTACTACCTATTATCCACGCCCAACTCCTCAAGATGTTCTGATAGAGGAAAGGGAATGGAATCAGACAAATACTTCTTATAGTGGAGAAGCCATTTATGAATGAAATATTGATGGATTATCTGACCGACAAATCTCCATTCTTATTCATCGAATGTCCATGTATGCTACTATTGCCACTGCCACTACTTATATTATATTATATTATATTATATTATATATTATTATTATTATTATTATTATTACTGCTATCACTACTATTCCGACTATACTGATGTTGCTACTACAAGTGTTCATTATTTTTTTTTTGCTTATTATTATTAGTATTACCATCATCATCATCATCACTACTACTACTAATAATAATAATAATAATAATAATTGTTGTTGTTATTGTTGTTGTTGTTGTGTAGGAGACTAACACGTTCTACTCTACTGCTATTGATTTTTTTTCATTATTATTATCGTCATTTATTGTATTATTATTATTATTATTATTATTATCATTACTGCTACCACTACTATTCCGACTATACTGATGTTGCTACTATAAGTGTTCATTATTTAAATTTTGCTTATTATTATTAGTATCACCATCATCATCATCATCACCACTGCTACTACTACTAATAATAATAATAATTGTTGTTGTTATTGTTGTTGTTGTTGTTATTTTGTTGTTGTTGTGTAGTAGACTAACACGTTCTACTCTACTGCTATTGATTTTTTACGTTATTATTATCGTCATTTATTGTATTATTATTATTATTATTATTATTATTATTATTATTATTATTATTA
>NW_025835549.1:0-1732 GCF_002878395.1 Capsicum annuum
CACTCAAACACGGATGCACCCGGAAACTGAAACTTGACCACTCAGGTTCGACAATCAATAGAGGCATAAGAAGAATACAACCAGTCCATACCCAGAATCACATCAAAATCTACCATGTCTAACTCAATTAGATCAGCCAACAAGACTCTATGAAGAATGGTAACAGGACACTTTTTATACACTTTCTGGGCAATAATTGAATCACCTACTAGGGTAGAAACTAGGATAGGCTCAGGAATAATCTTAGGACTCATTTCAAAATTCACAGCAATCAAAGGTGTAACATATAAGAAACTGGATCCAGGATCAAACAAAGCATACACATCAAACTAAAATATATGAAGCATACCAGTAAAAATATCGGGAGAGTCCTCCTATTCCTGGAGGGACGGTAAAGCATAGAATCTATCCTGGTACTGCCCGCCAGCATTTCCAGAAGAGGCGCCCTAAGCTGGGGCTGGGCGAGTCGCTGGAACTAGAGCACTAACAGTCTAAGTCTGGGTCTGAGGGCGATAGTCACGACGCCCTTGTCCATTTTGTGGACAATCTCTAACTTTGTGACCCATGTCACCACACCGGAAACAACCCCTCTTCTCACCCCAACACTCGCCCGAATGAACTCTACCACACTTAGGACACAGGGGACGATTTGTCTTACTGGTAGCACTGTACTGGGACCTGGATGCATATGACCTGTTACCTTGCTCCTGCCTACCTCTAGGCATGGGAGCACTAGTAGATAATGGTGCTGGCATAGATGAATGATCCTGATACTGAGGGCAACTCTCTCCCTGCGATCTAGTCTGACCCTGTCCGTGCTGCTCGGACCTAGCTCTTTTATTTCCTCTCATTATATCTCTCTCCTTAATATTTTCTGCCTCAATCTGTTGGGCATGAGTCATCAGCCTAGAAATATTCATCTCATTATTCAGCATAGCAGACCTACACTCTTTAACCACATAACTAGACACTCCAGTCACAAACTTACTCATACCAGCACGATTATCAGCCACTAAGTTAGGAGCATACTTGGCCAACTGATTGAACTTTAGACAGTACTCCCTAACAGTCATAGACCCCTATAGCAGGTTCATAAACTCTTCCACCTTTGCCTCTCTTATATCCAAAGGGAAAAACTTATCCAGGAATGCATCCTAGAACTCTTGCCAAGTTGTAGGGACCGCTCCCTCACCTCTACCTTTCCTCCAGGAAACAACCCAATCATAAGCAAAGTCTTTCAACCTGTATGCAGCCAACACCACACTATGTTCCTCAGATACATGTATCACCTAAGTAATCTTCCGTACCTCCTCTAAAACCAATCGTGGATCCTCATCAGACTTGGATCCATAGAATTCTGGCAGATTTATACGCATGAAGTCACGGATCCTAGAAGCAGCTGAATCACCTCCTTGCTGCTGTGGAGCCGGGGCCGGGTTGGCCTAAATATTTGTAGTAACAGCTTGGGCCAGCGCTTGAAAGGCTGCCCGAACTTGAGCATGATACATATTTTCATTCAATGGGTCAGCGGGTTGAGGGTGCTGACCATCATTATTTCTTCTCGCTCGACGTGGAGGCATATTTCTGAAAGAGGAGAGCACGAATCTATAGTCGATAGAGACACTTTAAGGACGGTAGAATTCTGAAAGAAAGAGTCACACTTTTTCCTAAAACGTCTTGTAGCCTCTTGCTCATAGATGTGGTGCGCTACACACCGCTGATCAAGACTCTA
>NW_025835550.1:0-1359 GCF_002878395.1 Capsicum annuum
GCCCGATTATCAGCTACTAAGTCAGGAGCATACTTGGCCAACTGATTAAACTTTAGATAGTACTCCCTAATAGTCATAGAGCCCTGTCATAGGTTCATAAACTTTTTCACCTTTGCCTCCCTCATATCCAAAGGGAAAAACTTATCCAGGAATGCATCCTAGAACTCTTGCCAAGTTGTAGGGACAACTCCATCACCTCTACCTTTCCTCCAAGCAACAACCCAGTCATAAGCAAGGTCTTTTAACCTATACGCAGCCAACTCCACACTATGTTCCTCAGATACATGCATTACCTGAGTAATCTTCCACACCTCCTCTAAAAATAACCGTGGATCCTTATCAGACTTGGACCCATAGAATTCTGACGGATTCATCCGCATAAAGTCATAGATCCTGGCAGCAGCTGAATTACCTCCTTGTTGCTGTGGAGTCGGGGCCGGGTTGGCCTGAACATTTGCTGTAACAACTTAGGCCAGCGCTTAAAAGGCTACCCAAAATTCAGTATGAGACACATTTTCATTCAATGGGTCAGCGAGTTGAGGTTGCTGACCATCATTATTTCTTACCACTTGACATGGAGGAATATTTCTAAAAGAGGAGAGCACGAATAAATAGTAGAGAGAGACACTTTAAGCACGATAGACTTTTGAAAGAAAGAATCACACTTTTTCCTAAAACGTCTTGTAGCCTCTTGCTCATAGATGTGGCGAGATACACACCGATGATCAAGACTCTACTTAACGCGGCTTCTCAGACTCCCTAGGACACCTTAAAAGCTTAAGCTCTGATACCAAGTTTGTAATGCCCCAAAAAATGGGTCCTGGAGCATCACACGGTGCTTGAGGCTACGAGTAGCCCCAAGCTAACTCTTTGAGACATTTTCATTTAGTTCAACACAAATCAACGGGGTTTCCATCAATAACCCTTAAACATCAACAGAGTAATCATCATCCAAGAATAAAAGAATTTCAGAAAGATAACAAAATATGACTTATTAATCAACTCCCAACATGTATACTAGTCTGACAAGTCTCTAAGAAAATCAATAAAACCAGCGAGCCACTGAGACATACCCCAACTGACTCATACTTAGTTATCAAATATAAACAATTCCGTGAAACCAACATCAGACATCATATCCTCAGAACATAAGGACCCACCATAACAGAGGATGTAGAACAGCGTGCCCGAATAATCACTATCGAACCTAGAACTAGCACCTGAACCTACATTCTGAGAAAATACAGCCCACATCCAAAGATGTGGGTCAGTACCATGGAAAGAAACTGAGTATATGGGGGGTTTATGCAGTTGTATAAACATCATCATCATAAATATTTATAAGAAATATGCAGGATG
>NW_025835551.1:0-1216 GCF_002878395.1 Capsicum annuum
TGGGTGAGGGAGAATGACCAAAATGCCCCTAAAAATCAAATAATTCTCAAATCTATCCTTTGGTGGACTATTTTGATAGTCTGAAGTAGATCAACCATAACGTTTTACTCTGATATCCAAATTGGATGAAACCAGTTTCATTAGAAAGAGAAATCTCATATATTTCCGTTGGTATATAGTATCTTACCCAGATCATTGTGTACAAGGAGTTATGATCATTTGAAGTTGACCCAAAAATTCACTTTTGATAGGTTGAAGTAGATCGACCATAACTTTTTGCTCCGATAGACAAATTGGATGAAACCAATTTCATCGGAAAGAGGAATCGCAGAGCTTTCCGTTGATATATAGTTGATAACCCAGATTATTATGTATAAGGAGTTATGATCATTTAAATTTAGATCAAAAATATGCCAGGCCTCAGTACTTTTTTTCCTGCACGTTTTATTGTTCACTACTATTCATGGTTCGATCGGAATATTCATAACTCGTCGCTCGGGTGTCCGTTTTGGATGATCCACATATCGTTGGAAAGTTTATTTGATACTCTACACAATTGTGGGTCATAATATAAGACATTTTGCACGAAAAATTTATAATTTATCCTAGAAAATAGAACCCAACACGTTTACGCATGAAATTTCAACAAAATTTTTTTTGGGGTATTACATAAAGGTTAATGTGAACTTTCTTGGGGAATTATGTGATCATTTTTGGAGAATAACTTAGAGTCTAATTGGTCTTGAATGTGGAATAACGGTGGTCTTTGATTAAAATTGTTGAGGAATGTTATGCCCATGGTAAGAGAGACATGAATGCTTGCCTTGCCCTATGATAGATTGTATAACACCATTCTTAAGGGTATAGGGTCGTTTATGTTTCTATTGGTGTTATGAGTATTTTATGATGTTAATAGGCGATATGTGAAGTGGTGAGAAAAGAATCCCATGAGGTATAATGATAATGTTGCCTCGCATTCACCCATGTATTGATCAAAAGTTGGGCTGATGCTTCGAATCCTCCAAGTGGATGCATAAATAATAGTCAAAAGATGTCGTGCCACGACTTTAACTAAAGCGCTTCTTGGGAGGCAGCCCAAGGAATTTTTCTTGATGTTTTATAATATATATTTTTTTATTTGTTAAGTTTTCATCTTGTTTTTGGTTGTTTGTAGGTGATAGCACAAGTTGAAATGGGTACCTCAAGAATGAAACCC
>NW_025835552.1:0-2194 GCF_002878395.1 Capsicum annuum
TCGCCCAATGCCACTACTCAGGGAATCATTTGTTAAGAGCGGTGTCATGAAGCATGTGGAATTTGAAGTTGAATTAGTTGATGACTTCCAGAACCTTTTTATTGAAGTTGATATGGTCGAAGCAGGAGAAGGTACCAGTATGGCAGACGTGCAATTCATAGGTCCAGCTGTTCGGCTCAATAATTGGGAAGTCACTCCTCTCCCCGTCAGGAGGGAGTTTTGGTAGTTTATTTTGTTTTTCTTTCTGTTTATCCGAGTTATTTTAGGGTTGTAATTCGGATTTTAGTTTGTTTATGTTGGCATCTATGTTTAAGCCATTTTATCTTTTTATTTAATGAAATGCAATGTCCTTTTTGTTTCATGTCTAATATATTTTATTTTATTTTTTTACACAGTTCTCTTTATGCTGATTCTAATGACATGACATGCATGCGAAATTTTTAGCTTGATTTTAAAATCCAAACTAATCAAGATGTAATGAAGCAGGATAGGGAATATGATGAAGAAGAAGCACTAGAAGAAATAAGCAAAGAGTTGGAAAAGTTTAAAGACAAACCAAATCCTAATTTGAATGAGACTGAGCCAATAAATCTAGGGGATCAAGAAGATGTTAGGGAAACTAAAATAAGTGTACATGTTTTTCCACAGCTAAAAGATGGAATGATTCAAGCATTAATTGATTATAAGGATGTTTTTGCATGGTCTTATGATGATATGCCTGGTTTAAGCACTGAATTAGTGGCTCACAAATTGCCAACTGATCCCGCGTTCCCTCCCATCAAACAGAAGTTGAGGAAGTTTAAAACAGATGTAAGTATTAAAATCAAAGAGGAAATCATAAAACAACTTGAACCCAAAGTAATTCGAGTGGCTCGCTATCCCATGTGGTTATCTAATGTTGTTCCCGTACCAAAGAAAGATGGAAAAATTTGAGTGTGTGTTGATTATCGTGATTTTAACAACGCTAGTCCGAAAGATGATTTTCCACTGCCCAACATTCATATTTTGTTAGACAACTGTGCTAAACACGAGGTCGCCTCTTTTGTGAATTGCTATGCCAGATATCACCAGATCATTATGGATGATGAAGATGCGGAGAAGACATCTTTTATCACACCATGGGGAACTTATTGTTATCGAGTGATGTTGTTCGGTTTAAAGAATGCTGGAGCAACGTAAATGAGAGCCATGACCACTATGTTTCATGATATGATGCATAAGCAGATTGAGGTCTACATGGATGATGTGATTATTAAGTCAAAAAGTCAGGCCAACCATGTTAAAGATTTAAGAAAGTTCTTTGAAAAGCTTTGCAGGTATAATCTCATACTCAACCCAGCAAAATATGTATTTGGAGTTTCATCTGGAAAGCTGTTGGGGTTTTGAGTCAGCTGTCGGGGAATTGAATTGGATCCCTCAAAAATCAAAGCCATTCAGGATTTGCCCCTGCCCAAGAATAAAACGAAGGTGATGAGTTTGCTGGGTAGACTGAACTACATTAGTAGGTTTATTGCTCAACTCACAACCACTTGTGAGCCCATATTTAAGTTGCTGAAAAAGAGTGCTGCGGTAAAATGGACTGAAAAATGTCAGGAAGCATTCGATCGAATCAAAAGATATTTGTTAAATCCGCCCGTGCTGTACCTCCAGAGCCTGGTAGACCTTTGATCTTATATTTATCAGTCATGGACAATTCTTTCAGTTGTGTCTTGGGTCAACATGATGTCACAGGCAAAAAAGAGCAGGCTATTTATTATCTTAGCAAGAAGTTCACCGCATATGAGGCCAGGTATACTCTTCTTGAAAGGACATGTTGTGCCCTAACTTGGGTAGCGCAGAAGTTGAAGCATTATCTCTCATCCTATACTACTTATCTCATCTCTCGTATGGATTCTTTGAAGTATATCTTTCAGAAGCCTATGCCAACAGGCCGATTGGCAAAGTGGCAACTATTGCTTACCGAGTTCGACATTGTATATGTGACTCGAACTGCCATGAAAGCCCAATCCTTGGCAGATCATCTTGCTGAGAATCTAATCGATGAAGAGTACGAGCCATTAAAGACATATTTTCCTGATGAAGAAGTGTCGTGTGTCGATGAAGTCGTTATAGATGCTGATCTAGGTTGGAGGTTATTTTTTGATGGAGCTGTCAATATGAAAGGAGTCAGAATAGGTGTGGTTCTTATCTCTAA
>NW_025835553.1:0-1265 GCF_002878395.1 Capsicum annuum
CGGACACGATATTTAAGAAATAAATATTAATTTTATTAAAATTACAAAATTATCCTTCTTAAAAAAAAAGGAATAATAGTATTTAAAATTAAGTGGGATCACTTTTAATTGAAAAATAAATAAAAAAAAAAAGAGTAATAGTATTTAAAGATAAGTGGGACCACAAAGGATAAATTTTAATTGTATTTTTAAAAACTTACCAAATAAAAAAAAATAATATTCTTTTTAAAATGGATCAAAAAGAAAATAACGATATAATTTGAGATGGAGGGAATATTAACTAATACAAATAGAGCTGACAACAATAGATACACTGACTCTGAATTGTATTTTTAAAGTTGCAGCTAATCAGGCCTATCTTTGCAGCTAATCAGGCCTTTCTTTACCTATATGTATGCTATTTCTGAAAATTTTTAAATATTTATTTATATTGGGTGTTTACATACCACGTGTATTAATATCTAATTTTTTATTTATTTGTTTAGCCCCTCCCAAGGAGCTTTCATTTGTTTTGTTCCCTTGGTGACTCGAACACATAATTTTACAACTAAAAGTGAGGGGTGTTTACAATCCAAACAACCTCCTCTTGTTACATGATGTGAATGTGCAATAACATTATTATGTAACCATAATTAATTAATTAATTAATAGGGAAAAGACATCATTTTCACCTTAAACTATATCCAAAAAGTCGAAACCACACCTAAACTATACTAGTGACCTATTACACACCTAAACTATAAAAAAGTGAAATTATTTACACTCTATCAGGCTACCACCACTTGCATGTGATGTAGTGTTTTACACGCGCTGTCACATCAGCACCACATCAGTAAGAAGTATCATTTTTTTATAGTTAAGGTGTGTAATAGGTCACTTATATAGTTTAGCTGTGGATTTGACTTTTTGACTATAGTTTGGGGTGGAAACGATGCATTTTTCCTTAATGTTTTTAGCCGTTTACTTTTGTTATTTAATAGGCTGGACGCGCCTAAAATAAATGTAACACACGCGCCTTAGAATGGGGGTCGCGGGGAGGTAATAATATCACTTTTTTATAGTTAAGGTGTGTAATAGGTCACTAGTATAGTTTAGGTGTGTCTTAAACTTTTCGGGTATAGTTTAAGGTGGAAACGATGTCTTTTTCCTTAATTAATTAATTAATTAATATATATATATATATATATATATATATCACACTGTTAAATTACCTAACTCGTCATTATGCCTTTGTTATCATTATAGGATTGATTAAACTGTTGTGT
>NW_025835554.1:0-1327 GCF_002878395.1 Capsicum annuum
AGGATAAATACTATAAACAAAGAGCACGAAAACGCACAAAAGTGAACACAATAACACAAACAATAATCCCAAACAATGCTTATACACTCGTAATGCCAAACAAAGCCGATACGACTCCAAAATAGCTCGAATTCTGAAAACTTGTCATCATCCCCAGTGGAGTCGCCAGAGTTGTCACACCCCTTTTTTCGCACTCCGAAAAGATTCGTTTTAAAGTTCAAAAGGGTTTTATTATTTAAGTGACAAAAAATGAAAATTTGTTTCGGAAAAAGGATTATTTACATTTTTTATTTAGAGTCGCCACTTGGCATAATCTGGTGTGCCAAGTCACCATTGGAAAATCCTTTTCAAAACCATTTGACTTTTTAAACTGGTTTGCGAACAGAGACTCCGGCTAAGGAATTCTGTTGACCGAGGGGAAGGTGTTAGGCACTCCTCGATTTCGTGGTTCAACCACGGCCGCTTGGTAGAGTGTATCGACTATTTTGACACTACAAAATGTATAAACCACACAAAAGCACGCAAAACAATCAAACGATAAACAAAACAAAACAATCCAAAATGTAATGTCTAGTCCAATTATACAGTCCGGAGTATAAAAAAAATACAAAAATATAAATCTATGCTAAATTAATTCTAAACTAATGCTCTACCCGACGCCTCGGACCTTCATCACGAACGTCCTCCAGGTACATGATACCTCGGGGCATTCCCCGGCGAATAAATATATACAGATACTTTAGGGCATTCTACGGCCAAATTATACAATTGAATTAAATGTGACAAAACAAAACCATTCCAACATATATTTCAAACATGTCATCAATCCACCATGCCTAAATTTGCCTACCCGAACCTACCATTTGCATATCCATTCTCGACTAAAGACATAATTCTATCACGTTTCATGTCAACAATAAATCGAAATTAATCCGAATCTAAACTTTTCGTCAATTTTCAATTTCAAGTCCAACCAAACAATTCACATTACTTCATTAGTTTGCAATTCCAATCCCCCCACATTCATACATGACAGTTTTTAAAACACGAGCACAATTATCCATCCATATCATCATCGATTTCATACTAACGACTACTTATTCAGATAAGGCAGCACCAATCACCAAAATGTCCAATCAACAAACAATGCACTATCACAACATCCACCTACTAAATACCATAATAAGAAAATCAAAAGCGCAAGGATTAGAAATGGACCTTCGACGAAACGACTTCGTGATAATATGTGTTAAAGAAATCCGCACTCGAAACCTCGAATAGAAACCTCAGCAGCAAAAATAATCCAACTCTGATGAGCTAATAGTGA
>NW_025835555.1:0-1656 GCF_002878395.1 Capsicum annuum
TTTGATCATCTTGACCATTTTGAACAAGTTATCTTATTGTAGTACCTTTATAAGTCTGCTCGATAGTCGAGACTAGGATTATTTACTAGTGGGAGATTGAATAAATTGAGTTATGAAATTATTCAAGACCTGTCACAAATGATAGAAAAAAAGGGAATCCAATTATAAGGGAGTGATTTCATAAAAGAATGAGTTAGGTTCTTAATCTCAAATAAATTAAGATTTAACATACAAGAAAAATTAACGATGAAGTTGGAAAGCCCTGCTACCGGCTATTCGTTATAATAAAATTTATCATACCATTTGAAGCCGATCTAATTGGGTTGGATAGATTCTAAACATGTCAGGCGCTTATCTAAATTGGAAAAAATGAGAACTATCCATAAATGCCCCAAAGGAGCGAGAAATATATCAAAATTCGTGGTATGATCGAAAAGTACTGCTACCGGCAAGCCACACATTAATATAATTAAAAATATATTTAAAAGAATTTAAAAGCGGGATAGAAGTCACTTTTGGGCCAACAAATATTATATATCCAAAAGAGTAATTTAAGTTAGACGTAAGTCATTAAAGCGACCGTGCTAGAACCACGGGACTCGAGGGGTGCCTAACACCTTCCCCTCGGTCAACAAAATTCCTTATCTGGATTCCTAGTTCGCAGACCAAAAATAAAAAATAAAGAGTCATTTTCTTTTGAATAGGGATTCAATAAGGTGACTTGGAACACCCAAACTCAATTCCAAGTGGCGACTCTGTAAATAAAATAATCCCTTTTCAAAACGTCACTTTAATTGAAAAAATCCATTTTCTCTAAGACCAACTTCCTAGCGGGGTCGGATGCGGTGAAAAAGAGGGGTGTGACTGATGGCGACTCTGCTGGGGACATAACTAGAATTCGAGCTTTTATATTGACTTAATTGGATTTATTTAATTTTGATGTTGTATATTGTTGGCCTAAATGTGTTATTTGCCTACATGTTCAACTGCTTTGATATTATTTGAATTGCATTATAAACTGTCTTCTTTCACCACCCCTCTGAGTCTTCTAAGATACTGTATGTTCGGAGATGTGGTATATGCTCCCGAGCTTGAGATACCAGAGATGCGGCAACGCTCCTGGAAAGGATTCTGTAGTCACCCATGATTTAGGATGGGAAGGGACCAACAGTGAGGCCGGAAAGCCCTGCTACCGGTAAAGCTGTCCCTTGCCGACTCGAGTTGTCCGTTCGTTTCATTGACAGTCTAGATACCTAACTCCACCAGGTTAAACCTAACATAACTGGAACTTAGACATGGCTATCCCTAATAGACTGCATTTTATTTGTATCACGTGTATTTTTGACTTAGTGGGGCTCGACCCTGGGGTTGGGTCCGTCTAGGTCAGGTGTCACCTTTTGAGACCCTCATGTACATTTTATGTGCTACTTGTTGCATTATAGGAAATGCCATATCGAATGTGGACCGGCTTTTAAGTGAATTAATTGATTTAAAAAAAAAGGGTTAAATAAAAATTTTTAAGGATTTATTTTGGAAAATATATAATATTTTTACCTAGAACTTTTCTGAAAAGATTAAGTGGTTTTAACGTCGTGGTCTCGTTATGTCCATTTTCTTTGGTTTTAAAATCTTTCTTAGGAATATCATAGAGCCCAT
>NW_025835556.1:0-2448 GCF_002878395.1 Capsicum annuum
AAAAGCACTTGGGTACCAAGACCCTTCTGAAAAGCTTTCCGAAATTGTGATGTGAACTGAGTACCCCTATCTGAAATGATAGGCAAGGGAACTCCATGCAGTCTGACTAGCTCTCGAATATACAATCTAGCGTAATCCTCAGCAGTATATGAAGTATGAATTGGCAAGAAATATGCAGACTTAGTCAACCTATCAACCACAACCCAAATGGAATCATGATGGCATCGGGAATGGGGTAAACTAATCACGAAGTCCATATTTATATCTTCCCACTTCCAGGAGGGAATAATAAACTCTTACATCATACCACCAGGTCTTTGGCATTCAACCTTAACCTGTTGGCATGTTGCACACTTAGCTACAAATGCTGCTATATCTTTCTTCATGCCACTCCACCAATAGATTTCCCACAAGTCTCGGTACATCTTGCTGGCACTAGGATGAATAGAATATCACGCCCCGTGCGCTCCAACCACCTCTGTCTCAGATCATCATCATTCTGGACACACAATATACCCTGCAATCTCAACAGACCATCTCCCCCTTGGGAGAAAACCTCTACTTTTTGGTCCTTGACTGACTCCTTCAATCTGACCAAACTAGCATCTAAGTATTGCTTTTTCTTTACTTCTGAAACCAAGGAGGATTCGGAACTACTCTGAACCCCTATACTACTTTCAGTAGAGTCAAACAACCTAACCCCAAATTTAGCCAAATGATGTACATCACGAGCCAACTCTTTCTTACCTTCTACCATATGCAAAACACTATCCATGGACACTCTACTTAGGGCATCCGCCACAATATCGGCATTGCCCGAATGGTACAACACACTCACATGATAGTTCTTTAACAATTCTAACCATCGTGTCTGCCTAAGATTCAATTCTCTCTGGGTAAACACATACTGCAGACTCTTATGATCAGTGAAAACATAAACATGGACACAATACAAATAGTGTCTCCAGATTTTCAAAGCAAACACAACAGCAGCCAACTCAAGGTCATGGGTGGGGTAATTTTACTCATGGGCTTTCAACTGTCTAGAAGCATAAGCTATCACCTTACCCTTCTGCATCAATACACAACCCAACCCAACTCTCGAAGCATCACAGCACACCACAAAACCATCAACACCATTAGGCAAATTCCAAACAGGGGCTGAACTGAGTCGAGTCTTCAACTCCTGAAAACTTTTCTCACAAGATTCAGACCACAAGAATCTTTCTAGCTTTGAGGTAAGAGATAAAATGAATCTTGGGTGACACAAAATTCCCAGACCACTCAAACATGGATGCACCCAGAAACTGAAACTTGACCACTCGAGTCCGACAATCAATAGCATAGAGAGACACTTTAAGCACGATAGACTTCTAAAATCAAGAATCATACTTTTTCCTAAGACGTATTGTAGCCTCTTGCTCATATGTGTGGTGCGCTACACACCGATGATCAATACTCTACTTAACTCGGCTTGTCAGACTCCCTAGGATACCTTAAAACCTTAGGCTGTGATACTAAGTTTGTAACGCCCGAAAAAATGAGTCCCAGAGCGTCACACGGTGCTTAAGGCTACGAGTAGCCCCAAGCTAACCCTTTTAGCCATTTCATTTAGTTCAACACAAATCAATGGGATTTTCATAAATAACCCTTACATATCAACAGAGTAATCATCATCTAAGAATAAAAGAATTTTAGAAAGATAACAAAATACAACTTATTAGTCAACTCCCAACAACTATACTAGTCTGACAAGCCTCTAAGAAAATCAATAAAACCAGCGAACCATTAAGACATGCCCCAACTGACTCGTACTCAGTTATCAAATGTAAACAATTTCATGAAACCAATATCAGACATCACGTCCTTGGAACATTAGGACTCACCACAACAGAAGATGTAGAACAGCGTGCCCAAAGAATCACTATAGAACCTGGAATAGAGCACCTGAACCTCCATTCTGAGAAAATGTAGCCCACATCCGAAGATGTGTATCAGTACCATAGAAAGGAATTAAGTATATGGAGGTGTATGCAGTTCTATAAATATCATCATCACAAATATTTATAAGAAATATGCAGGATGTATGAAAGACACACATAGCCCAATAAAAATCATCATAATCATGAGAGGATGAAATAAGTACAATAACAAATGTGAGTCATCATATAATTTGTAAATCACTTTCAGTTGATCAAGAATATCAATTCTCATAATATAAATATCATTTAAATCTTTTGAAAGAATAACTTTCACAATTCCACTTTTAAATCACTTCACCATTCACCATAGACACAAGGAAACACGCACACACTGGGAGATCCTATAACCGACATAAACCATGTGAGCTACACGGAGTCCAACGTACAACCCACGTTGGGGGGATTTGTCCTATCCTTGCCATTGGAGTAGGACTATCGATATCAAATCCACACAAACTAGTGATCA
>NW_025835557.1:0-2330 GCF_002878395.1 Capsicum annuum
ATATAATGCTTCTAATAGGCTTTAATATAGGATTTGGACAGATTTTGAGTAAGGGGAAATGACCAAGACGCCCTTAAAAATCAAATAATTCTCGAATTTGTCCTTTGGTGGACTATTTTGATAGTCTGAAGTAGATCAACCATAACGTTTTACTCCGATATCCAAATTGGATGAAACCAATTTCATTAGAAAGAGGACTCTCATATCTTTCCGTTGATATATAGTATCTCACCCATATCATTGTGTACAAGGAGTTATGATCGTTTGAAGTTGGCCCAAAAATTCACTTTTGATAGGCTGAAATAGATCGACCATAACTTTTTTCTCCGATAGACAAATTGGATTAAACCAATTTCATTAGAAAGAGGACTCGTAGAGCTTTCCATTTATATATAGTAGATTACCCAGATCATTATTTATAAGGAGTTATGATCGTTTAAAGTTGGAGAAAAAATACGCCAGGTCTCAGTACTTTTTCCTGCACGTTTTACGGTTCACTACTATTCATGGTTCGACTGAAATGTTCATAACTCATTGCTCGGGTGTCTTTTTTGGATGATTCATATATAGTTGGAAAGCTTATTTGATAATCTACGCAATGGTGGGTCATAATCTAAGACATTCCTCATGAAAAGTTTATAATTCATTCTAGAAGATAGAACCCGACACGTTTACGCACAAAATTTCAACGAAAAATTTCCTGGGGTATTACAATCAATAACTATTTTCATACTTCAAGCAATCAAAAATTCACCTTAACTAATAACTCCTTCTTTTCCTTCCACTAAACTAACAAACAAGGACATATCACTTTACTACTAACTCAATTATATGGAAATATTCAGCTAT
Organism: Capsicum annuum; assembly: GCF_002878395.1. Taxonomy (NCBI): domain Eukaryota; kingdom Viridiplantae; phylum Streptophyta; class Magnoliopsida; order Solanales; family Solanaceae; genus Capsicum; species Capsicum annuum. Next base: position 850 of record NW_025835557.1, read on the forward strand.
ATATATTCAATAAATCACCCTTACCACCTTTCTTGACACTACACTTCTAAACCCATACTTTCAACTATAAGAAGGTTATACTACTTATGAATCATAACACTCTAGGTTTTCATTATCCCTTGATCATAAACTCTATTTAACAATCTAGGTTCATACTATCTCCTCTTATGAGCACTATGTGTATTAAAGGAATAATGAGAAATCTGAATGTATATCTCACTCTATCTTAATTGAATGACACATGAGGATGAGAACATAAATTTTAACTTGAGGAACTTGTAACACATTAGCGATCTCCTCTCGAGCCCCTTGTGTGACTCCTAAAATTATTGTAGTAAATTTGAGAGCGTTATCTTGGGAGGAATTGGAACTTACTAGTCATGTTATCTCAAGAATATAAAATAGATAAAGTATGGATTAACATGCGAATTGACAAAAGTTTCTGAAGGAACAACTTTATAGCATGATCTAGAGTATGAAAGAAAGAAAACTTTGTTTAAATGTATCGTAGCCTCGTGAATAAAAGTACAGACATCTCCATACCGTTCAGCAAGACTCTACTAGACACAGCTTCATAGACACCCTAGGACACTTGAACCTTGTGCTCTGATACCAAGTTTGTAATGAATTGAGACTACTCCCTAGTCATCATACGATGCTTAGGACCATAAATGATCCTAAGCTAACCCTTGTACTGGCATAACTCATGAGCAACTAAAAAAATACATAATTTTGAAATGAAATAGATGGAAGATAAATCTTTGGCTAAACATATTCAAAACAAACTATTAAAATGATTACAACTCTGCTTTATACAAAACCAAAACTAAAATCTAATACATTAACTCTACTGACAGTCTATAAAGCCTCTACTAGTATTGACTATAGATAACCGGGACATTACCCCCAGCTATCCCGAATCAATACGAATGAATAAAGAAAAATTCAACACTACTCAAACTATGAATCACTCGAGCCCTTAAATAAAAATAACTCATCACCTGTAGACTGAAAGTTGCATGATGATGTGCACGCTACAACTCATACCTATATTATGAGACAATATAGCACATAGACATATATGTGGATCAGTACTTTTGGAATGTACTGAGCATGTGGGAGTGAATGGATAAGTAAAACAATAATGCAATCTTCAAACAAACTTCCAAAAACTACATGCTAAGTATAAGTGGCTCACCTTGCCTTGAATAATAAAATTTGTCAAATTATACAAACAGAAGTAGTAAAGCATAAAAGTAATTCTTGTGAGACACCACACTTAGTTCTATAAAGCTGTACTCTTATTCTACTTTCAAATCATGCAAGCTAAGTGCAAAGGGCTCACCTTTATCAAAACTTAAAGATGAAATTTGATAACTAAAGTTCTAGGTAATACAATATCTGAGTAAATTCTTGTGAGCCTTTACACTTAGTTTCTAAAAATGTTCTATTATCCTATTTTAAGACTTAGGTACTTTGAT
>NW_025835558.1:0-4159 GCF_002878395.1 Capsicum annuum
AGGAGGAGTACGCTTGAGTAGGAATAGATATATCATGACTCCTCCCCGTAACTTACCACAATAAGAAAAATTTGGGAACTAACTTAATTCCCCATCTCCCATTTGGATCAAAGTCACAATCCTGGACTGATGGGCATATCCCCTTATCAAATCTATAACCAAAACTCTCCACAAGGACACATCACCATATACTTAAACTCTAAACTCTCCCTGAAGAACTATACTCTGAAGGCCTTGATTTTTAGTAAATTCAACTCTTAGGTTCCGCTAGACTCTATATCCATTTCTCTACAACTCCCACTCTCATGAGCATACATACACATCCTTACACCTTATCACAAAAAAAAAAATCTACTCTTCGCTACTCAACTTTCTAACATTAGACCAACTATTCGCATAACTTATTTCATAAAATCTTACCTAACGCCGTACTACTAAGGGGCAACTCATTTTTATATACTTAAGCCCTTATCCACTTTATGATTCACCCACAATTCGTCATTTTAACACTAGTCCTCATATACCCATATAACTTACAATCACCACTTAAACTTTTCGTCAATTATCAACCTAGGCTCTTTCACAAATCACATCAAGCCTACTGATTCATTCCCACAAAACATACATCATAAATCTTAAGCTACTATTCTTACCATCACATTCTACATCTAAAGTTCAAGACTATAGCAATAATTACGTACCACCAGTGAAGCATGCAACATCTCGTACTAGTCCATCAAATTAGGAAATCAACTCAAAATACTCATTTCATCATTTTTTTTTACTTTTACCTACAATCACCACCCCTCCATGACGTCATTATTACATCTCAAAATCCATTACATACCTTCTCACATGAAGTACAAGTTTACAACCACTAAAGAAAAGAAGGTCTAGGGGGTAAAGTCATATAATAGATCAGGTCAACCTTAATTTTATATTATAACCCAATACGATCTTATCTACATATTCAAAATTCTCAGATAATACTTACTTACCCAAGCATACCTTTAGGCTAACTTGAAATTCCAAATACAACAATGAGTCTATAATTTTAACTTACTGGCTAATCTAGCCATTTTCATTCATAACCTATAAGGAAGTTTTGTGACCACCATAACTATCCACTGGGCTCTGTCTCTTTCCCTACTTTGAATAAATAAAAAGAAAATCAAAGACAAACACTTTCTGCACACCCCTCCCCCCATATGAACTACAAGTCTTTCAACAATATTAACCAAACACTATAAAGGAGAGAAAACCACCCTTAAATTAGAGGATTATACATCTAAAACTTCTTATTTGTGCAATAGTCACCCTTGCTTGGATTGCTAACCTAGTTATTTCATGTCACCAATTTCTGAACCATCTCACTATCAATAGGTCATGACACTTTAACATACACTATTACTCAGGTGGAAATACAGTTACAACATTCTGTTACACATCATTCCGCTTATGCATGGCATCTGCAACATAAATTTTGAAAAGGATAGAAGACACTCAATACAGCAGGCTGAAAAGCACGATTTCTTCGAGATCAAGGTTTACACTAGAATCTATACACTCTAAAGTACTAATGGACTCTTCTGAAGTCCTTGCACAATTTTTAAAATCTTATATGATTAAATCAGAAATAACCATACCATTTAGACTCTAAACTTCTTCACTTGAATAACCCCAATAATGAGACAAGACTCGGAACATTAGGAAAGAATTGGAATGACTGTTACTTTCATATGGGCGACATCATAGCAGGAATTAGAGAATGAAAGAAGAACATTCTGACTCTATTGCACAAACAAGAACATGAAGAAAGAGAGACGTTCCTAGGCGCCTTATAGCCTCTTACTTATAAGTGTGGCATGCTACATACCCATAACTAAGACTCTACCCGACGTAATTTTGCAGACATCCTGGGACCACGAACCGTGATCTGATATCAAGTTTGTCAGGACCTGAACTGAGGCCCTGGCCGTACTGAGCATCCCGAACCACGAAGGCCCAGACGCCCTTCTCTGTCTGGTAGTCATGCACAACATTCATACAATAAAGAAAAGATGTAGTAAATAATCCTCGATGGAACCATGGTCATACTCTATGTTTTTTAACAATGAAGAAGGAAATCAAATGTCCACTAAACAACAACTGAACTAGTCTGCAAAATCTCTACTACATGATCATATCAAAAATGTTCGAAAACTGGGACAAGACCCCAATAGACCAAAACAAAAGGAATAACATAGTCTGAAATAAATAGGCCTTCTGAAAACAAGAAGGCTTACCACTACACGGATCATTTCTCTCTGAATACTTTACTGCTTAGCCAGACCCCCAGATTGATCCTCAGAACCTGGGAGGTAGGGGGTCAATAAAATTGTACTGGTAAGTAGAGAAAATCCAAAATAATAATTTATATTCAACATATGTGAGATCAATTTAAACATTGTATAAATATATCATCTGGTAAAATCACCTAGGCATATTTAAAGGATTCTATAAAATAATCCTAACTCTGTGACACTCTTTGTTTTAATTCTGCACTAGGTGGTGACGCTACAATTTCACATCTTTCACCAACTACCTTATCTAGATCACTGCCAAGATAAGAGTACTAGTGAGGAAAGAACACAAAAGATCACATAGCAGGGTGCCACAAACCCAATCAAGTCACTATGTCGTGGTTGGGCTCAAGATCACAAAGCAGGGCTCCAAACCATAAGTCCCGATTTGCAATGACAAAGTACTAGGAACACAAGATCACCTAGAAGGGTACCAAGTTCCAGTGTCGGTAATTCACGATTTCCGGCTAGAGTTATCTGACTCGTGGTTTCTACAACCACCTAAGTCATATTAACCCATTTTTTAAATCTTTAAAACATGTATTCTCTGAAATCAAACTCTGAAAGCTTTTAATTTTTATGGCATACATTTATATGGTATCGTCATACCATTGACTTGCTAGTCACATCTCTGATCTATTAATATCATATTATCATCTCTTCTTTCAAAACCTGTAGTTTGGGACCACCATAACAATGAATCAATTCAAAGAATTCTTTCTTTTAAATTCATTTAAACACATTCAAGAAACTTTCTCTTTATCAACATTTCAATAATACAAGGTGGTCATGTCAAGTTTTTCAATTACATACATTTCTTTCTCTTTAAAACAAGAACATAGTTTTTATTAAGAAACACCCTCTCATCATCTCTAAATCATGTTCAAATACTATAATGTTGAGACAACTTCTTTGAAAACATAAAACATGCATTTCAACTCTTTCCCGACAACATCATAAACTCTAATTTATGACAAGAGAGGGGTTTCATAATTTGTGCTCTCAGACAATCTTCAATTTCGTACATATACATATATATGTAAATAAATTTAAGGGGGAAAGGCCTAAAGGCCAAAACAACAATATCATTAAAATATTCATGATGCATAATTAAAATCATGGATTCCGAAATCCCTTTATAAATTCATGCTTGATAAACTTTAAATCATAATCAAGCATATCAACAAGCCCATGTAGATTTTAGGAAGAACCCCACGTAACTTAAATTAGAAGCTTTTGAATGAACTCTAGCTTTTGGGATGATATAGTTATGATTGATGGGTGATTCTTGTAGCCCCCACAATGGGGATTCCGAAACTTGGAGAATTACAGAAAAGCTACGGTTAAATCTTGAAATATATTGATCTTTGGGTTGAAACCCTAAGGAGGGTTCTTGGTGATTTTGGGAGAAAATAACCTTATTTTCATGTTTAGGGTCCGATGTTTAAGCTTGCCGAGGGATTGGAAATATCCAATATACCCTTAAAAATGCGAAAATAGAATCTAAAACTTTGGTGCATGCGATAGAGCGTGCGTCGCACACTAATCATGCACAAATAGTGCCTCTCTCACGAAAAATAGCTGTAACATTTCACTCGGGTATTAAATATTGGCAAAATTGGTATTGTTGGAAAGCTAATTCAAAGACCTTTCATTTGATATACAATAGGTCCTCTAATTCATCATATACCAGGAGTTATCATCTATGGAAGTTGTCCTAAGTTTTAATATCCACTAAAACTTAATCAATAGAAATGTTTCCAACTCATCTTGGAGTTAGGGGGTTTTTGTGACTTCAGTCCATATCCCTAGGTTTT
>NW_025835559.1:0-1048 GCF_002878395.1 Capsicum annuum
TTTCTTAAATTGAGAATTTATTCCATGAGTTGTATATTGTCATTATGTATTGATGATTTCTAAGCGATTTAAGACAAGTGTCATGATTTATGCCTTTCTATGAGAAATTTGACTATTGAATATATATCAATATTTGAGATTGAAAGTCAAGAATGAGCCCTATGATGTTTCCTTGAAGCTTTTGATATTTGAAAATAATTCATAAAGCAAATGCACTTAATGTTGAGAAAGATTTTGTTGAGTTGAGTCGAGTTAGGTATCCACAAGATGTTTGTGATTTATAGATGAGATATATATATTTATGTTTTGGTCTTTAAAATAGATCCATGAGTTGATATTGATTAAGGTGGATTTCCTAACGCGTTCTGAGCTGAGTCTGGGAAAAGTATTTAGCACCGAGCGAAAAATGTAGTATTTCCCCAAAACTACGTGCCACCGTAGGATTGATGTTGATAATTGTGGGCTAGAGGCCGAGTATGGGATTATGATAATGAGATTGAGGTTGTACTCCCTGGCAAGAGTACGACACCCCCGCCAATGTGGGGTTCTCTCCTTAGGAGGGTAAAACGTTGGACTCCATGCGGCTCACATGGTGTAGTTATGTCGGTTATAAGAAACTCCCACGTCCATAATGATCTAAGTACCACGAGTTACTGAGTCACTCTAAGTCATGATTCAAAGAGTTTGAGTTAAGTTAAATGATTTATGAGATTTATGAAGCATATCGTATTACTGATGACTTACGAAAATGATGTTTTAGATAATTCAAGCAAAGAGAGTTATTATTGCCAACATGCATGATTTTCTTATACATTTATGATATTATTTAAAATGTTACATCCACCCCCACATACTCAGTACATTCCCAAGTACTGACTCTCATACTCTTTTGTATTCTATATTTCCTCATGATATAGGTTCAGGTGCTCAGTCTCAGCAGCGACAGTGATCTTTGAGTACCTTCATCTACATTTCTACGGTTGGTGAGTCCTCATGGTTCAAGGACATGTGTCTCCGATTTTGTCTTGTTAATAGATGATTATTTACT
>NW_025835560.1:0-1162 GCF_002878395.1 Capsicum annuum
AATTGATAATTGCCATTTTGGTCTTCACCGTGACGCGGTGCTTGTTGAAATGATAATGTTACTAAAAATGCCATAACTTCTCAACCGAGTATCGAATTTAGGTGAAATTGGTATCATTGGTAAGATAATTCATCTTTCTACACAATAGAGGGTGTAAAACTGGAAAATTCTTTATGTATTACAGGTTATTCAGTTTTCAAACTAATCCTTAACATTCTAGGAGCTAAATTGAGCTAGGAAAACTGTGGGGTATTACATTATCTCCCCCTTGGGAACATTCATCCTTGAATATGGATGGCTAAACTAAAAATACTAAGGAATCTGAGGCTATGTGCTTACATGCATAACTGAAACTAACTGTATCACTGAATCTAGAACATATTGAACGACTGAGCTAATCTGTTAGTGCATGAATTTACATGAAGATAACTATATAGCTGAATCTGAGACTAGAAAAGAACTGAATTAAGAAAGATTGTTACCTTCAGTTGAATCTGAGTTTATAGAGAAGAGATGAGGATACATGGTATGCATGTCTCTTCTGCTTCCCAAGTAGTTCTCTCAACGGAATGATTTTGCCATAAAACTTTGACCAAGGGAACTTCTTTGTTCCTTAGTCTACGGATATGATGATTAAAAATCTTTATTAGAACTTCTTCATATGGAAGGCTATTCTGAATATCTGTACTTTCGAAAGGGTCTACAACAGCTAAATCATCCCCATGTACTTCTTCAACAAGAAAACATGAAACAAAGGATGAACTGAGGACAAATCGACGGGTAGCTCAAGTTCATATGCTACCTTCCCAACATGACTCAAAATACGATAGGGGCATACATATCGGGGACTAAGCTTCTCTTTTTTGCCAAATCTCTTCACCCCCTTCATGGGTGAAACTTTCAAATATACAAGGTCATCAACGTCAAACTCAAGGTTTATTCTCCATATGTCTGGATAAGATTTCTGATGACTCTGGGATACTTTCAATCTCTCTTGAATATACTAAACTTTCTCCATGGCTTCAAATACCATATCTGGCCTAATCAAAGCGACTTCATCCACTCCGAATCAACTGATTGGTGATTTATATCTCCGCCCATAAAGAGCCTCAAACGGGGTCATCTGAATACTAGCACGGTAACTATTATTATAGGCAAACTC
>NW_025835561.1:0-1752 GCF_002878395.1 Capsicum annuum
GGTCCTGACTTAGTATTCGACGCCTTAGAGAAAGTTCAGTTGATCAGGGAGAGACTCCAGGCTGCTTAGAGCCGACAGAAGTCCTATGCAGATGTTCGTAGAAAGGGTCTTGAGTTTGAGGTCAATGACTATGTCTATCTTAAGATCTCTCCCATGAAGGGAATGAAGAGGTTCGACAAGAAAGGAAAACTCAGTCCCCGATATGTCGGTCCCTTCAGAATTCTTTGTCGCTTCGGCAAGGTAGCTTATGAGCTTGAGTTATCTTCAGATCTAGCCTCAGTCCATCCAGTCTTCCATGTCTCTTTGCTAAAGAAGTGCATAGGTGACCCAACAGTTTTTGTCCCTATTCAGAGCATCGATATTCAGAACAGCCTCTCTTATGAAGAGATTCCAGTCGAAATATTAGATTATCAGACTCGTAGATTGAGGAACAAAGAAGTCCCTCTAGTCAAGGTTCTTTGGCGAAATCAATCTCATGAGGGAGATACTTGGGAAGCAGAAGCAGATATGCGTACAAAGTATCCTCACCTCTTCCCTACCAATTTAGATCAAGCTCAAGGTAACAGTTCTCATTAAGCTTATTAAGTTTCATGTTCATGTTTCCAGTATAAACTTGGTACCTATTAACCGTTTCATACTCAGTCATGCATTTATGTATCAGTTGTCCATGCATCAGATATGCACTAGTTCAGTATGTTTAGCATGTCAGTCATGAGATCAAGTTTCAATTCTTCATGTTCAGTTCAGGTTCTATTGTATTGTATCCCGTCTCAGTAAATTCTCATTCGAGGACGAATGTTTCCAAGGGGGAGATATTATAATACCCAGCATGTTTCTAATCCTGTGATTCATATTTGAGTACATGACTTATCATGAATATCCTAGAAATAGGATAGCTTATGATGTATTAAGCATGTTCATATGAGTCACTTAAGGTAATACAAGCTAAGAGTTTTTGAATCCATCAAGTTTTAGTGTTTGATTTTGCAAGGGTAATCTTTTAACTAGTATAACTCGATGTTAATATGGTATTTTGTCTGAAAAACCCACTAAATTGTAGAGAATCGAATTAGCTTTCCAACGATACCAATTTCGTCTTAATCCAATACCCGAGCAAAAAGTTATGCCCATTTTTGTGAGAGACAGTAAGCATAGGCGATTGGTTAGGCGCCGCCCAACCCAAGCATAGCCGATTACTTGGGCGCCACCTAAGTCAATTCCAGGTGTCAAAAATACTCCGTTTTGAGTTATTTTAAAGGTAATTAAGTCTTTAAATACTCCTTACACATCCCTAAACTTAACCCTACGAAATATATATCTTTTAAACATACTACAACCCTATTTTCATCTCAAAGTTCATCATCCAAGAGCACCAAAGGGGAAAAACAACTAGGGTTGCATAACTAAGCTTAAAGATTTGATTTCAAGGAAATTCCTCCGTCAATCATCAAGAATCTTCCTTTTAAGGTATGCGTAGTGTTCATCCACAGATTCGTTTCGTCCGTGTAGTTCAAGAATCAATCTTTAAAATACAAAAGCTTGGTTGATTGTGCTGATACGATCATACCCATGTTGATGCTTTATTGTTTTCCTCTTTTTCATTATAAAGTATGATTTCTATATTGTTGGGTGTTGATGATCATGTAGTTGATATTGGGTGATTCCCAAGATGGAATTTTTATATGTTTTTGTGAATTCATGATATCATATGAGTTGGAAACATGTAAATTTGGTTGTTCATGATGTATAATT
>NW_025835562.1:0-1189 GCF_002878395.1 Capsicum annuum
GGTAGGCTATGATTATGTGATTAGAGATGTAGATATGGTTGCAAATGAGAGTGTAAGTCTTTGATGATGATTATTGAAGCTAGGAATTAAGGATGGCATATGGATGGGTTGCTCAAGAATGAAGTCGGTAAGTTCGAAATTAGTTTATTCTTGTGAGTTTAGCATTTATTTGTAGATCTTAAAATGATGAAATTATAGCTTAATCTCGAGAATATGTGGAGTATGCCATTAGGGGTGTTTGCCTTAAAGTTATATGTGATTTTAATGATAGGCTTGAATGTCATGTTGGGTGTAAGATGATGTATGCAATATGCACTAGCGAATACATATCAAGAGTTTTAAATTAGTCACTGAAGTAGTAAGGCATGTTATGCTTAGGGTGTGAGCTCTAAGAAGATATAGAATATTGAACCTTGTGTTTTAGACTAGTATTGTGGTTTGGCATATTGTATCTTGTGATTTAGTGTTAGGCTTCGTCATGGTGAGAGAACTTAGTTTACTTTAGACCTTGATAGAAAGATTTCGCGGTGCCAATATGAGAATTATAAGTTGAATCAAATGAGTATGGTATTTAAGGGGAATAGTATAGTTGAGAGAGCATTTGAGAAGTGATGCTAGGCTTGAAAGTAAGAAGTTGTGTTGCCTACGGCCTAGCAATCCTATCCTAGTTTATGCGTTATATAATTATATTCCATGCTATAGAGTTATATCAATGTTGTAATTCCTTAGTCAAATGTCTTGTTCAGAGCATGCCCAAAATTCTTTGCTTCCTAATGTCAATAGAATTTCATAGAAAAGTGCTAAGGAAATACTATATTTGAGTATGGGTAGTCAGTATGATCCAGTCTATATAGCCTGTAATCCAGTTAACAAGCAAGCCGATAAGCTCTTATAAGTTCCAACTTCTCATCTAGTATTACTATCTAAAGTTTCATGACTATTACTATTTTGTGAGATAATTTCATTCAATTCAAGAATCATGTTTCAGATTTGGCAATTTAAACATGACTCATTTCATAAGTGTTCAGCGCGTAATCTCAATTTTCCAAGTGTTTTAGTCCACACGGTGTAATACCCCTTGTATGATCTAAGTCTTGTTGTCTTATGATTCACACTTGCATAAGTTATCACTTCTTAGTTCGAGATGTATTAATGGATCAGGAATACTTCAAGTGAATCCTCGACTCTC
>NW_025835563.1:0-1073 GCF_002878395.1 Capsicum annuum
AACGATTCAAAACAGAAAAATCATTTATAGTTAGAGATTCTAGATAAACGGTTCCTATTAACATTTTACGAAAGTGTTAGGCACCTAAAACGTCTACTAACTTGTGGTTATCCAGACTGTTTGAAAATCGTTTTTGACAAACTTTTGGAAAATAGATTTGTTCGAAAATAACTAATTAAGTAGAAGCTTTTCACGAAATCAATTTTTTAGCGACTTAGTTAGGGATTTAACTAGGTTCGCAAAGAAGCACGTAATCAAGTAAACGAAAGGAAAATGGGAAAAAGCGGGGAAGTGGTGATTTAGGGTTTTAAGCCCAAACCATCGACCCTGTCCTAATCTAGCTGGGTTTTCAACCCATTTTTATTTTCACCTGTCCTAATTCTATGTCTCGAACCTTTGGCTAGAGTCTTCGCTTCACCTGTATTAAGTACATTTTTGGCTTCGAGGCCCAAAATAAATAACCCAAGAAATAAATAACTAAAACGACAATAAATAATAAATGATACAACCATAGATAAATAAATAAAAGAATGAGACTTTCGGATCTCATTGCCACTTCGAGGACAAGGCTTCAACTCATTCCTTCTTTTGATTCTTTGTACCCATACATCATGTAAGCGGTTTTGGGTTCTCTTTTGGGATTGACTTGAGAAAGTGGGATATGTTGGCCCATTACGAAATGCATGGAGAAAAAAGTCCATTTGGACTCCATAGTGGGTTCATGCGAAGAAAGAAAAGAAAAGGATTAGGAATTAGCTCGATTTTAAAAAAAATAGAAAAGAGCTTTGATCGATACATGAACTATGCAACATAGCAACCAATACTTTCATAATATTAATTACGTTCGGTAGGCAGAAAACCCATCTAGATGAGGTGCTCGGAAAAGCAATAAACACATTTGGCAATCTCATTAAGAAAACACGTATTTAACCTTTCATATTTTCAAGTAATCAGAAAACAAGTTTAATCTTTTACTAATCTACCATACTACTCAAAGTATTTCATATATCAAAAAGGCATTTCCACGAAATTGAAAAGAAGAAATATAGGAAGAGAATGAGAGATGAAGATAA
>NW_025835564.1:0-1342 GCF_002878395.1 Capsicum annuum
GGTGACTTTATTCAGTTGGCGGTAATCAATGCACATACGCAAAGAGCCATCTTTCTTTCTCACAAACAACACAGGAGCACCCCAAGGAGAAACATTGGGCCTACCCTTATCTAGTAGATCTTTGAGTTGTTCTTTTAACTCCTTAAGTTCTACAGGGGCCATACGGTAAGGAGGAATAGAAATGGGCTGAGTATAGGGAAGAAGATCAATACCGAACTCTATCTCTCTATCAGGAGGTATCCCTAGGAGATCATCTGGAAAGACATCAGAAAACTCATTGACGACGTTAATAGACTGGAGAGTTGGAGTCTCAAACTTAGTGTCTTTGACTCTAACCAAATGGTAAATACACCCCTTGGAAATAAGCTTTCTAGCTTTGAGGTAATAGATAAAATGACTCTTGGGTGACAAAGAATTCCCAGACCACTCAAACACAGATGCACCCAAAAATTAAAACTTGACCACTCGGGTCTGACAATCAATAGAGGCATAAGAAGAATATAGCCAGTCCATACCAGAATCACATCAAAATCTACCATGTCTAACTCAATCAGATCAGCCAACAAGACTCTATGAAGAACGGTAACAGGACACTTTTTATACACTTTTTGGGCAATAATCGAATCACCCACTGGAGTAAAAACTAGGATAGGCTCAGGAATAATCTCAGGACTCATTTCAAAATTCACAGCAATCAAAGGTGTAACATATGAGAAACTGGATCCAGGATTTAACAAAGCATACACATCAAACTGAAATATACGAAGCATACCAGTAACAACATCGGGAGAGTCCTCCTGTTCCTGGCGAGATGGTAAAACATAGAATCTATTCTGGCACTGCCCTCCAGCATTGCTAGAAGAGGCGCCCTGAGCTAGGGCTGGGCGAGTCGCTAGAATTGGAGCACTTATAGTCTGAGCCTGGGTCTAAGGGTGATAGTCACGACGCCCTTGTCCATCCTGTGGACAATTTCTAACTCTGTGACCCATGTCACCACATCAAAAACAACCCCTCTTCTCACCCCAACACTCACCCAAATGAGCCCTACCATACTTAGGACACAAGGGATAATTTGGCTTACTGCCAGCACTGTACTAGGACCTGGGTTCATATGACCTGGTACCTTGCTCCTGCCTACCTCTAGGCACAGGAGCACTAGCAGATGACGGTGCTGGCATAGATGAATGATCCTGATACTGAGAATGACTCCCTCTTTGCAATCTAGTTTGACCCTGTCCGTGCTGCTTGGACCTAGATCTCTTATTCCCTCCCATTCTATCTCTCTCCGTAATCTTGTCTACCTCAATCTATTGGGCATGAGTCATTAGCCTAGAAAGATTCA
>NW_025835565.1:0-1085 GCF_002878395.1 Capsicum annuum
TTTAAGTGTGTTATAAGTCCCTCAAATTTAAAGTTATGCCCTCGTTCTTATAAGTTATTCAATTAAGATAGAGTAAGGTGTATTCTTAGATCATTGAATATTGTGTGTCAAGTTTCTATCTCTTGTATTATGTAATCTTGTTATCATTATGTTTGTGAAAAACCAAAGTCTAGTGAAGCCGTGTGAGGCCTATTTCGATTCACTAGCATAGTTGCTTTGTTATTCATCTATTTTTCTTATTCAAAATACAAAACCAAAGTCTAGTAAAGCCGTGTGAGGCCTATTTCGATTCACTAGCAACTTGTTATTTATCTTGTTATTCTGGTGTTAGTTGAAAGTGTGGGTTTCTGTGTAGTGACAGAAGTAGTAACGTTTAGTTGAAAATCTTGTGTTAGTTGAACTTGTGGGTTTAGAAGTATAGTGGCAAGAATGGTGGTAAGGGCAATTTATTAAATATGTATAGCTGAATTTTTGCTTATGATTGAATTAGTAATGAATTGATATACCCTTGTTTGTTAGTTTAGTAAAGTTAGAGAAGGAGATTATTAGTTAAGGTGGATTGTTGTTTGCATGAAGTAAGAAAAGAGTTATTGATGGTATTTGTTGTGCTAGGAAAGTATAGGTTTTGATGGAAGTACTTGGTGGTTGAGTATTGTTAATTTAGGCTTTCCTGAGATTGCAAGAGGAAGTTTAGTTGAAATTTATAGATCTATGAAAGTAATTTAGGTGTGAAGATGGGTAAATAGTAATGATGTGAATAAGGAGGATATGTTAACAGATTATGAATAAGATAGGCCATATGATTATGATCGATTGTCATTGTGTACTAGTTTTTCTTAATGCTATGTTCTATAGTTTTGAAGTGAAAATTGGGTGTGAGATTGGGTTGTAAATCACGTTTAGCTCTAGACATTAAGTTTGAACAGTTGATGGTTCGGTTTTTGATGCTAGTTATATGAAGGTGGTCTAGTAGTGTAATACCCCGCATGTTTCTAAGCTAGGAGATGAACCATTTTTCCTACATATGAAATCTCCTATCCTGTGATTCATACTTGAGTACATGACTTACAATGAGTATCCTAGCG
>NW_025835566.1:0-3730 GCF_002878395.1 Capsicum annuum
TACCGTCAGCTCAATAAAGTCATGGTTAAGAACAAGTATCCACTTCCTAGAATAAATGGCTTATTTTACCAACTTTAGGGTGCCAGTTATTTCTCTAAGATAGACCTCAGATCAGTCTATCATCAGCTCAGAGTTAGAGAATATGACATCCCAAAGACAATTTTCCATACTCGGTATGGTCACTTTGAATTCTTAGTCATGTCCTTTGGTCTAACCAATTCCCCTGTAGCTTTCATGGTATTGATGAACCAGGTGTTCTAGCAGTACTTGAACATATTCGTGATAGTCTTTATAGATGACATCCTTATTTACTCTCACAGTAAGCAAGACCATTCAGACCATCTCAGAATTATTCTTCAGACTATCAGAGATCACCAGTTATTTGCCAAGTTTAGCAAGTGAGAATTTTGGCTAAAGTTAGTAGCATTCCTTAGTCATATCATTTCCAATGATAACATTAGAGTGGATCCTCAAAAGACTAAAGCAGTAAGAAACTGACCCAGACCCGTATCTCCATTAGATATCATGAATTTCTTAGGTTTGGCTGGCTATTGCAGATGGTTTGTTGAGGCATTTTCTTCTATTGCATCCCCTATGACCAGATTGACTCAAAAAAAGGTCAAGTTTCAGTGGTCAGATCCTTGAGAGAAGAGTTTTAAGGAATTAAAAACTTGACTCACCTCAGCTCTAGTTATAGCATTACCAGATGGTTCAGATGGGTTCGTAGTGTATTGTGATGCATCCATAGTGGGTTTAGGTTGTGTCCTTATACAGTATGGTAAGGTCATAGCCTATGCCTCCAGATAGCTTAAACCCCATAATAAGAATTATCCTACTCATGATCTTGAGTTAGCAGCTGTAATATTTTCCTTAAAGATTTGGAGGCATTATCTCTACGGAGTTCATGTAGATTTCTTCACAAATCACATGAGTCTTCAGTATGTCTTTTCTTAGAAAGATCTCAATCTTTGTCAGAGAAGGTAGTTAGAGCTCTTAAAGGATTATGACATAAGTGTCCTTTATCATCCGGGCAAGGCCAATGTAGTGGCTGATGATCTTAGTAGACTATATATGGGTAGTGTTACTCATGTTGAAGACAACAGAAAGAGGTTAGCTCAGGAGGTTCATCAGCTTGCCAGACAAGGCGTTCGCTTAGTCGACTCTTCAGAGGGTGGTGTATGTGTTCAAAGTAGTTTAGAATCGTCTCTAGTTTCCGAGGTGAAAGAAAAGCAAGATAGAGATCCTAGCCTAGTCAAGCTAAAAGAGTCAGTCAGAGATTAGAAAGTATAGGTTTTCTCCCAAAAGTATAGGTTTTCTCCTAAGGGGGAGATGGTGTTCTTCGTTGTCAGGGTCCTCTTTGTGTTCCAGGTGTAGATGACTTAAGGTAGTGAATTCTTACAGAAGTGTATGGTGTGCGATACTCTATTCATCCAGGGGCCACTAAGATGTACCGTGACTGGTTGGAGATCTATTGGTGGAGCAGGATGAAGAGAAATATTATATAGTTTGTGGCTAAGTTCTCTATATGTCAGCAGTTTAAGATAGAGCATCAGAAGCCTAGTGGTTCCATGCAAGAGTTCACCATTTCTACTTTGAAGTGGGAAGAAGTGAACATGAACTTCATGATGGAATTGCCTCAAACTCATCATCAGCATAATTTAGTTTGGGTCATTGTAGATCGAATAACAAAGTCAGCTTATTTTCTTCCAGTTTATACCTCTTATTCAGCCAAGGATTACGCCAAACTCTACATCAGCGATTTGGTCAGATTACACGGTGTTCCATTATCTATTATCTCAGACAGAGGTACCCAGTTCACCTCTCACTTTTGAAAAGCGTTCCAAAAGGCTTTTGGTACCCAAGTTTATCTCAGTACATCCTTTTATCCTGAGATAGATGGTCAAGCATAAAGGACCATTTAGTCTCTAGAAGATATGCTAAGGGCGTGTGCAATTGATTTCAAGGGAAGTTGGTATGACCACTTGCCTTTGATTGAGTTTGCATACAACAACAGCTATCATTCCAGTATTCAGATGGCTCCATTGAAAGCTTTCTATGGTAGGAGATGCAGATCTCTAGTCCGTTGGTTCAAAGTTATTGAGGCCTTATTCATAGGTCTTGACTTAGTATTCGATGCCTTAGAGAAGGTACAGTTGATTAGAGAAAAACTCTGGCCTGCTCAGAGCCGATAGAAGTCTTATGCAGATGTTCATAGAAAGGATCTCGAGTTCGAGATTGGTGACTATGTCTACCCCAAGATCTCTTTGGTGAAGGGAGTGAAAAGATTCAGCAAGAAGGGAAAGCTCAGTCCCTAATATGTCGGTCCCTTTAAGATTCTCAGTCATTTCGGCAAAGTAGCTTATGAGCTCGAGTTGCATTCAGATCTAGCCTCAGTTCACCTAGTCTTTCTTGTTTCTTTGCTCAAGAAGTGCAAAGGTGACCCATCAATCGTGGTCCCTATTTAGAGCATTGATGTTTAGAACAACCTCTCCTATGAGGAAATTCCAATCGAAATCCTAGACCATCAGACTCGTAGACTGAGGAACAAATAAGTCCCTCTAATCAAAGTTCTTTGGCAAAATCAGTCCATTGAGGGAGCTACATGGGAAGTAGAAGCAAACATATGTACCAAGTATCCTCACCTCTTCTCCACCAACTCAGATCAAGCTCAAGGTAACAGTTCTCCTTAAGCTTTTCAATTTCATGCTCAGACTTCAGTTACAAGATAAGTATTTAGTTCATGTTCAGAATCTAGTTATAAACTTGGTATTAAATACCATTTCATAGTTCAATCATTCATTCATATATCAGTTCAATTATATAATTGTGCATCAGACATGCATTCTCATTGTGAGAAACTTAGTTACTTAAAACACTCAGTAATGCATTAATGAATCAGTTACACATGCATCAGATATGCATGTTCAGTATGATATATTCAGTTTATCAGTCATGGCATTCATGAGATTATGTTTCAGTCATTCATGTTCAGTTCATGTTCAGCTTATTGTTTCCCCTTACAGTCAGTCTCATTCTAGGATGAATGTTCCCATGGGGGAGATATTGTAAGACCCCACAAAACTTTACGTTTAAATACAGTTCATCTACCTCCTTGAAGCTCAATAGAAGGCCCAACACTCAGAAAATTTTAGCTAGGTGTTAAACACTAAGTCTCATTTTAGACCTCCAAACTTTGGGGATTTATTTGATGACCTTTCCGACCTTTGTTTTCTAATTTTCAAGTTGCTTTGTGATGGGGAAATATCGTAATACATCCCGGGTGAGTTTCAAAATTGTTGGGAAAGTGTAAGGGCATGTTTGGGTGCCCAAACCAGTGGGAAAAGGCAATAGGCCTGCGTCGCCCAGGCTAGAGCACCACTCTAGGTAGGGCGCCGCCTTGGGTTGAGCACTGCTATTGCAAAACGTCGCCCAGGGTAGTCCCTCGGGATAGGCAAGGTGCTGCCTTGTGGATCGCCCTAGGCCAAAAATCTGCATTCCACCTCCATTTTAAAGGGCATTTTGGTCCTTTTCCACCCATATATAAGCTCCCAAACACGAGATTCAACCCCAATTGAAGCAAAATATACTTCTTTTAATCAATTTCACTCAACAACTAGAACAAGGGTTTCAATTTGAAGACCCAAGTCCAAGATATTTCACCGTAGATCATTAAGGAACTTTCATCTAAGGTATGCATGTGTTGATTTATGGATTCCTTTCATCCATAAAG
>NW_025835567.1:0-1065 GCF_002878395.1 Capsicum annuum
GATAAAAGTTGCAACAGTTCAGCTGTCATTTATTATGTGTTCAGCTGTAGTTTCTTGAATTTATGCATTCTATGTTGCATTCGGAGTGAGAAACGGTGTGGTGATGAGTCTAACGAATGGTTCAGCTGTATTATCTATTCCCTATCTAATCTTGGCATGTCTAGCGTCATTCGAGGATGAATGTTTCCAAGGGGGGATAATGTAATACCCCGGGAAATTTTTTGTTGAAATTTTGTGCTAAACGTGTTGGGTTCTATCTTCTAGAATGAATTATAAATTTTTCGTGCGAAATGTCTTAGATTATGACCCATCATTGCGTAGAGTATCGAATAATCTATCCAACGATATGTGGATCATCCAAAACGGACACCCGAGGGACGAGTTATAAACATTCCGATCGAACCATGAATAGTAGTGAACAGTAAAATGTGCAGGAAAAAGTACTGAGGCCTGGCGTATTTTTTCTCCAACTTTAAATGATCATAACTCATTGGACATAATGATATGGGTGATCTACTATATATTAACGGAAAGCTCTGCGAGTCCTCTTTCCAATGAAATTGGTTTCATCCAATTTGCTATCGAAGCAAAAAGTTATGGTCGATCTACTTCAGCCTACCAAAAGTAAATTTTTGGGTCAACTTCAAACGATCATAACTCCTCGTACACAATGATCTGGGCGAGATACTATATATTAACAGAAAGATGTCAGAGTCCTATTTCTAATGAAATTGGTTTCATCTAATTTGAATGTCAGAATAAAACGTTATGGTTGATCTACTTCATACTATCAAAACAGTCCACCAAAGGATAGATTCGAGAATTTTTTTTATTTTTGGGGGCGTTTTGGTCATTAACCCTCACCCAAAATCCATCCAAACCCTATATTAAAGCCTATTAGAAGCATTATATGTTATATTTCATCAAACTCCCTCAAAAAGAAAGCCCTAAGCTCCTACATCCAACTTCAATAATCTCCAAAGTTCACCATTAATTCTGCAAATTTATTTAAGATTCCAAGTTCTTGAACTAGGAACTTGGAATCTTAAATAAATTTGCAGAATT
>NW_025835568.1:0-2610 GCF_002878395.1 Capsicum annuum
ACATGAATTGGGCATTTTTGGGCCTAATCGGTGTGCTATAGCCCACGATTTTCAGGGTGGACTCGGGGTCCGGAGGTGCCATCGGCCAAAAATTGACTGGGGTGTGCCAAGGAGGTTGGGGATCATCTCATTGTGGTCTGTTTATTTATTCAAGGCCATTTGGTTGGCCAAACGGGCAAAACAACGCGAACGAGGCATTTTCGGGCAAAACTGTTATGCTATAGACCATAATTTTGGGGGTGGGCTTGGGGTCCTGGGGTACCGTGGGTTGAAAATTGACGAAGGTGTTCCAGGGGGTTGATGATCGTCCCAGTGAGGTCCGTTTATTTATTCGAGGCAATTTGGGTGATCAAACGAGTGAAACGGTGCAATCAGGGCACTTTCAGGTCAAATCCCATGTGCTATAACCTACAGTTTTGGGGATGTACCTAAAGTTCGGAGGTTCCGTGGGTAGAAAATCGACCGAGGCATGGAAGGGAAGTTGGGGATCATCTCAGTGTGGTTTGTTCATTTATTCGAGGCCATTTGGGTGGTCAAACGGGCAAAACGGCATGGACAGGGCATTTTCAGGCCAAATCGGTGTGCTATAGCCCACCGGTTTAGGGTGGACCCAGGGTCCCGGGGTACCATAGGCCAAAAATCAATCGGGGCGTGCTAGGGAGATAGGGGATCATCCCAGTGTGGTCCGTTTATTTATTTGAGGCCATTTTTATGGTCAAACGGGCGAAACGGCGTGAACGGGGCATTTTCAGGCCAAATCGGTGTGCTATACCGCATAATTTCGAGGGTAGTCTTGAGGTCCGGCGTTCCTGTGGGCCGAAAGTCGACCGAGGCATGCCAGGGAGGTTGGGGATCATCCCAGTGTGGTCCTTTTAGGTGAAATAGTGCAAACGGGGCATTTTAGAGCTAAATCGGTGTGCTATCCCATAGTTTTGGGGGTGGACCTGCAGTCCGAGGGTGTCGTGGGCGAAAAATCAATCAGAGCGTGGCAGGGAGGTTGGGGATCATCCCAAAATGGTTCGTTTATTTATTCGAGGTTATTTGGGTGGTCAAATGGGCAAAACAACGTAAACTAGGCATTTTTGGGCCAAATCAGTGTGTTATAGCCCATGGTTTTAGGGGTGGGCCCGGGGTTCGATGGTACGGTGGGCCAAAAATTGATCGTGGCGTGCCAAGGAGGTTGGGTATTGTACCTATGTGGTTCATTTATTTATTCCAGGCCATTTGGGTGGTCAAACAATTAAAACGACGCGAATGGGGCATTTTCGATCCAAATCTGTGTGCTATAGCAAATATTTTTGGGGGTGAGCCTGGGGTACGGC
Organism: Capsicum annuum; assembly: GCF_002878395.1. Taxonomy (NCBI): domain Eukaryota; kingdom Viridiplantae; phylum Streptophyta; class Magnoliopsida; order Solanales; family Solanaceae; genus Capsicum; species Capsicum annuum. The sequence continues at coordinate 1,323 of NW_025835568.1, forward strand.
GGTGCCATGGGCTGAAAATCAATCGGGGCATGCCGGGGGGGTTGGGCATATTCCCAGTGTGGTCCGTTTATTTATTCGAGCCCACTTGGGTTGTCAAATGGGTGAAAATGCATGAACGGAAAATTTTTGGGCCAAATCGGTGTGCTATAGCCCAGGGTTTCAGGGGTGGACCAGGGGTCCAGGGGTGCCGTCGGCTAAAAATCGACCAGGGCATGCCAGGGAGGTTGGAGATCATCCCATTCTGGTCTATTTATTTATTCGAGGCTATATGGGTGGTCAAACAGGCAAAACGGTGCGAATGGGGCATTTTCGCCCCAAATCGGGATGCTATAATCCATGGTTTTGTGAGTGGTCCTGGGGTTCGAGGGTATCGTAGGCCCGAGGTTCGGGGGTTTCGTGGGCCAAAAATCGATTGGAGCATTCCAGAGAGGTTGGGGATCGTCTCAGAGTGGTCTTTTTATTTATTTGAAGCCATTTGGGTGGTCTATTTATTTATTCAAGGCTATTTGGGTGGTCAAAGGGCCAAAACAATATGAATGAGTCATTTTCAGGCTAAATTGATGTGGTATAGCCCGCGATTTAGGGGGTGGGCCCAAGGTTCGGGTGTACCGTGGCCTAAAAATTAATTGAGGGATGCCAGGGGGGTTGGGCATCAATCCAGTATGGTCCATTTATTTATTCGAGGCCATTTGGGTGGTCAAACTGGCGAAAGGGTGTGAATTGTGCATTTTTGGGCCTAATCGGTGTGCTATAGCCCACGGTTTTGAAGGTGGACCCGGGGTCCGGAGGTGCCATCTGCCGAAAATTGATTAGGGCATGCCAGGGAGGTTGGGCATCATCTCAGTGTGGTCCGTTTATTTATTCAAGGCCATTTGGGTGGCCAAACGGGCAAAAAGGCGCGAACGAGGCATTTTCGAGCCAAATTAGTGTGCTATAGACCATGATTTTGGGGGTGGACTTGGGGTCCTGGGGTGTTGTGGGTTGAAAATTGACCGGGGTGTGCCAGGGGAGTTGAGGATCATCCCAGTGAGGTCCGTTTATGTATTCGAGGCCATTTGGGTGATCAAACGAGTGAAACGGTACAATTGGGGCATTTTCGGACCAAATCCCATGTGCTATAGCCTACGGTTTTGGGGATGTACTCGAAGTTTGGATGTGCCAATGGCAGAAAATCGATCGGGGCGTGGTAGGGAAGTTGGGGATCGTTCTAGTATTGTTCGTTTATTTATTCAAGGCCATTTAGGTGGTCAAACGGGCGAAACGGCATGGACGGGGAGTTTTCGGGCCA
>NW_025835569.1:0-7547 GCF_002878395.1 Capsicum annuum
ATGTATTGACTATTGTATGATCAAAGCATGCTCCCTATATATTTGATAAAATGCCTATGTGAATGAAATAGTGTCATTATAACATGTGGACAAGAAATTCCCATTCATGTACATGTTAATGCATGTCAAGTGTTTGATGAAAGTCCGTATTGAATGAATCATGAGACATTAGTATGTATTCCTATTATGTACGAGTTTATGACTTTCATGTGAATAAGTTGATGAGATTGTGAGATGTTAGTATGTGCACAAGTGTTTGATGAAATATCTCTATAGATGAATTATGAAAAAGTATGTATTGTTATGCTTTGCAAGATCATGTTATGCTTTACTTATCATGTTATCGAGTCCTGAGGGTATTTAATTCCTGACAATTTAGTTGTTTGCCTAGAGCCAGTGTCAATTATAGAATAGTCTCAGTCATGTCACGATGAGTAGAATTCAGTCAGTTACAGAACTCAGGAAAAAATTTAGTAGAATTTCATCTGTCAATGGAACTCAGTGATCTCAGTTTAGCTCAGTTAAACAATACGATTAGTAACAGTTCAGTCAAGCCTAGTATGAACTAGGAAATCAGTTTAGTTTCTTTCAGTTGGGAGTAGGATTCAGCACCGAGCGAGCCTAGGGATAGGGGCACACCCGATAGCTAGGACTAGGTCCCTAGAAGCAATCCCTAAGTTCCATAACTATGTAGATAGCGTAGGTCATGAGATGTCACCTATTAGATAGGACTGACAAACTCAGGGATCACCCACTAGATAAGACTGACCTTAGGGGTCACCCGTTAATTAGAACTGACTCCACAGCAGTTGTCTTTACCCATGGCATGGTACTAACACCCTTTGTAACGCCTCAAAAATTTATCCCGAGATGTCACATGGTGCTTAGGACCACAAGTGATCCCAAGCTAACTCTTATATAGGAATAACTTATGAGCAACTAAATAAGATACATAAATCTGTACAAAATAGGCGAAAAACACATCTTTAGTTAAATATGATCAATACAACTGTAGGAAAATGTTTACAACTCTGCTTTTACAAACAAAACTGAAGTCAAATACATTAACTCTACTAACTGTCTATGAAGCCTCTACTAGCATTGATTTTAGGTAACCGAGACATGACCCCAGCTATCCTCAATCAACACGAATGAATGAAGAAAATAAAATGCTACACAAACTCTGACTGACTTGAGCCCTTGAATCAAAAGGATTCATTACCTACTAACTGGAAGCTGCAACCTGTTTGATTATAATATGTGTGCTATGACTTGTACCTACATTATGAGATAATGTAGCACATAGACATATATGTGGATCAGTACTTTGAGGATGTACTGAGTATATCGGGGTGAATACATAAGTAAAACTGTAACTGTATATATAAATAAGTACATATATTTTGTAAATAATACATGCTAAGCAAAAATGACTCACACTGGCTTGAGTAACTGAAAGTTGAGAAGTCATATATCATGAGTAGTAAAACATGGTATGTAAATATCGTGAGTCATAACACTTAGTTCTAAAAGCTGTACTTCTATTCTATTTGTAAATCATGTAAGCTAAGTTAGAAAGGCTCATCTTTATCTTCTAAGAACTGAAAACTGTAAGTCTGTGACTAAGGCTTAAGTAAAGCAATGTCTGAGGAAGTCTGTAAGCCTTTACACGTAGTTTTTAAAACTATTTTGCCATTCTATTTATAAGACTTTTGAAATGTAGTGCTAAAAGCTTTAGTATACACTTATATTAGTTGTAGGGAAAATAATTTATCTGAAGGCTTTTAGGGACTTTGGAAGCTTTAAAACTTTCGGACTTAGGGACTTGGGAGTTTCTTCTAACCGACATAAACCATGTGAAGATTCTTCATGGAGTCCAACATCTTGCCCACATTGGGGAGAGCTGTTCTACCCTTGCCATCAGAATAAAATCTTAACTTAAGTGATCACCATCTCAACCCACTATGGGAAAATCATAAACCTATGGTGGCATGTAGTTCTGGGGCATGAGACCTTGGAATCATACCCAACTCGGTGCTAAATACTACTTCCATACTTGTTGCTCAGAACTTTTAGGAAATCCACCTTAAAATAACACAAGGGTTTATAATAAAAACCAATTGTGCTTCTCTTTGCTTTAAATCATAAACTGTATGAATAATGTGGATTCCTATCTGAGCTTAGGATCAAAACATCAACTTTCTTTAAATCTTGGTAAGCAATTTGTTAGAGGAAAGCTTAAGACCATAGTCTTCTTGAAAACTCAAACTCACTCTTGATATGGATTTAATAATCAAAACTTTTATGAACATGATCTTGAGGATTTCAATACTTAATCTTTGGGCTTAAAATTCATGCTTTAAACTTATGACAAATTCACAACAAAACTTTATGCTCAACATGATTCTTGAAAATACTTCAACAATATCAAAATAATAAAATCAAGAATCACAATATCATTCCTAAACTTACTTGGAAAATCTGGAAAATTGCACTACTTGCATAAATATATGAAAATAGTCATGCAATTCAAGGCTTAAATCACTTATAACTTTATAAACTCAAAACAAGATAATTTGGGCATAAACCCCAACTTGCAAGTCATGTAATCTTTAATAAAATTCATAATTTTGGGGACAAGAACGAAAGAATTGTTCTTGTTGAAACCCCACATAATAGTTTGAATTTGATGAAGAAATCTTGAATCTTGGAGCTTGAGTGATGAACTTGTGAAAGAAACTTTATTCTTGATATATTTTGAAGAATTATTGAACTTGGAAGATTGAACTCTTAGATTCTTGGATTAAGGAACCTAATTCTTGGTTTTTCTTGAAGGTATTGTAATGAAGTCTTGAACTTCTTGAATGGGGATTAGGGTTTGTTCTTGATGGAGGCTTGGAGAGAAATTATGGTTAAAGGGGCAAATAATGCTCCCTAAGGCATTAATTATCTATTATGGACGAGTTTGGGTGAAGGAAAGGACCTTTTTTCCCTTAAAAATGCAAAAACAGAACCTGCAAATTGGGGGCGTGCGATAGGGTGTACGTCACACGCTAATCACGCAATGCTACTGCCTCACTCACAAAAATGGCCACAACTTTTTTCTTAGGAACCAGATTTTGGCAAAATTGGTATCGTTGGAAAGCTGATTCAATTATCTAAAATTTAGTGGGTCTTGGGATGAAAAATTCCATTTATATTAAAAGTTATACATGTTTAAAGTAGACCCTTGTAGAATCAAATATCGAATTTTGGACGAATTAAAGGATCTTAGCTCAACTTGGCTCTAAATGATTTCTATGAACATTTTTTACCTCATGAGCATTTCACACACTAGTAAAAAGATCATAAAACATATATTCACATGAAAATCACTTGGATTATAAATCACATGTAGGAATGATGGTTCAAAGACTAGCCCGAAAATGTGGGGTATTACATTATCTCCCCCTTGGGAACATTCATCCTCAAATATGGCTAATGAAGCTGAAAACACTGAGGAATCTAAGGCTATAAGTTATCATGCACAATTGAAATAAACTGAATCACTGAATCTTAAACATAATGAGCTACTGAATCTTAAACATAATGAGCTACTGAACTGATCTGCGAGTGCATGAATTCTCATTAAAAATAGCGAAATGGCTGAGATAGAAACGAGAGTGTCAACTTATGAGTAACCATTATTTTAGGCTAGATCTAAATTTACAAGAAAAAGATGATAGGTTTATGACATGAAAACTCGGGATATTACAATACCCCCGTGGGATCATTTGTCCCCGAATGATACTGATTTGGTTGAAATACTAGGAAAAGACTGAGATGATACACCGGATAATTACGAACTGATTCATGATTTAATATTTGAAACTGATGCATGAACTACGCTTTATAATTTACATGGATGGAATAGATTATCTCTTGGAATGGTCATACGCATGAGACTTTGGATAGTGGGACTGGGTAAAAAGGTGTAAAAAAACACAAACTTGTCTGCCTTACTGTTAAACTGAATTGCTGGCTATACTGACTGAATTATATTGGAAATTTATACTTAACTAGAGTATCTCTTCAACACTCTTTCTAAAGAAGTTCTAGTAACATTAGGGAGCAGAGAATCTTAGGCATGATCTGGACAAGACATTTGAATAAGGAATCACAACATTGAAACAACTCTATAGCTTGGAACATAGGCCTATAAATTGTATGCTAGGATAGAATTACTAGGTCTTACGCAATGCAACTCCTTACCTTTAAAATTAGCAACACTTCTCAATTATTCCCTCAACTATATTGTTCCCCTTAAATACCATATTCATTGATTCAACTCCTAATTCTCACATGGCCATTCATAATTCATTCTACTAATGTCAAAATTGATCTAAGTCTTCTCACCTTGATCAATAACTCGAGATCACAAGGTACAACATGTCACGCCACAATACTAGTCTAAACAACATGCTTCAATCCTCTATGTCTCTCTTAGAGCTCACTCTCTAAGCATAATGTGCTTTACCACTTCAATGACCAACTCTGAACTCTTACTATGGATTCACTAGCGTATATTGCATTCCTCCACTTACATCCCAATATGACATTAAAGCCTATCTTTATACCCACATATAACTTCAAGGCAAATACATATAAAGGCATACTTTGCATATTCTCTAAACCTCTATCAATGATAATTTTCTTGCATTATTCTTAAGAAAACATACCCATAATTCTTTACTAACTATGACAGGTACCAAAGACTTGGCCTCAATCTTACTTCACACTTTACCCTTAGATAGAAAAGTATACTTGATCTTTCTTAATGATAGTCATCAACTCCCTCTCATCTAAATCATTGTTATCCATTATCATCGCCACTATCTTGACATAGGAAGAGGTTACTGAAGGGCTAACACATAAGGACCTGAATACGAAAGACTACTATATATATCTTTAACACTTAAATGAGGCCTGAGGAACAGAATATCAAAGGCATGGATTCGTTAAAGAGATCTAAACTGAGGACATAAATGATATAATGCGAATTCAACAGTATCATGAGTTCAAAAAAACTAGTCATACTCTGAAACATGAGTTCGTACTTATCATAAGCAATTCAATATAAGACTGGAGTCCATAGATTTCTGAGAGATGAATCAAACCATAGAGTGAAGCTGTTACTTACTTACTAAAAGTTGAGAATAAACTTGAATACGTATGAGGTATATAATCACTGGCCCTTTAATACGCAGAAATAGGAGTTGGAAAAATAAGGAAGTGTGTTGTGTAGCGTGCATCACACGCTATGAAGCATTCATCGCATGCTCGTAGGGGTGGATTGGATCATGCGTCGTATGCTAATCACGTATAGCTACTGGTTTGGACATCCAAACATTCCCTAAACGGGGTCTGAAAATTCCAAACTCACCTAAGATGTACTATTAACTCCCCTGATTATGAATCAACTTAAAAATTAACTATCGGAGGTTGGGAAGGTCATAAATAAAATCCTCAAAGTTAGAAGGCTTTGGAAAAGACTAAGTCCCAACACTTAGCTGAAATTTTCTAAGTTTTGAACCCCTCCCATATACCATCCTTAACTCCCTCTATCTTTGATAATCATCATCATAGACTTACACTCTCTTAATTCTAAAAAAACATACCTGCGTTACTAAACACATAATCATGGGCTAGAAAGATCATACCTCTATACTTATATTTTTCACAAATCATAAGAATCAAAATCATAGTTAAAAGACTCAACATCATCTATCCATAACTCCTTAACTTGGCTATCCAGAATACCATGTACTAGACAATTATGCTTTTTCCACTTAAAACTCAAGGGTACTACTAACCACACACAATACGTAAGAAACATAGAAAATAATGCAACCTTATATCCCCTTGGGCACACCACTACCTCATACCTACAACATCATGCTTAATCTCAAATCAATAAACTTACATTCTTTCATTCACTATTTTCAAGCCTATTGGTTCACCTCCATCTAACTAGCATCACTAACCAAGCAATCTTTACATCCACCTTGATGACCCTCCACAGTTTAAACTTAATGTCTAGAGCTAAACATAATTTACAACCCAACCTCACACACAATTCTCACTTGGAAACTATAAAATAAAACATCAAGAAAAACTAGTCTACTAAAACCGTATAAGAACAATAATTGATCAAGATTATATAGCCTATCTTATTATAATCCATTAACATGTCCTCTTTTTACACATCACTACTATTCACCCATCTATACAGCTAAACTTCTTTCATAGTCCTATAAGTTTCAACTAAACTCCTTTTTGCAACCTCAGGGGAAGCTTAAATTGACAATACTAAACCACCAAGTACTTTCATCAATAATCTATACTTTTATAACACAATAAATACTATCAACAATTCTTTTCATACTTTAAGTAAACAACAATTCACCTTAACTAATAACTCCTTCTCTACCTTCTACTAAACTAACACACAAGGACATATCAACATAATGCAAGATCTATAGCATGCATAAGTTTATCTCTATACTTTCTATCAATCGTCATGCTCACTCTTCTTTCTATTACTCTTCTATACTCAAACTTCCAACTATAAGAAGTTTCAACTACTTATGAATCATATCACTCTAGGTTTCAATATCTCATGAACACAAACTCTAATCAGCAATCAATACTCACACTAGTTCTTCTAATGAGTACTATCCATATTGAAAGGCTAATGAGGAATATGAATACATATCTTAATTTGTATTAACTGAATGATTCATAAGAATGAGGACATAACTTTCAACATAAGGGACTCATGACACACTAGAGAGGTCCTCTCAAGCCCCTTTGTATGACTTTTAAAACTTTTACTAGTAATTCTGAGAGCATTATCTCGGGAGGAAATTGAAACTTGCTAATTATGTTATCTCAAGTATAATACATAGGTGATGAATTTTGGGGTACCACACGAATGGATAGGAGATTTCGATAGGAAAAATTTACTGGACGATCTAGAGAAGGAAAGAAAGGAAACTTTTCTTAAATGCCCTATAGCCTCTCAAAGAAAAATACAGACGTATTCATAGTTTATGTTTTCAGTATCACTACGATTTAAGTTATAGTTTATGTATTCATACATGTATCCTCATTCAACATACTCATGTTATTTAGTCAGTATTGTCTATGTATATAAACCCTTGTATTTAACCTTACCTCATCTAGCATACGAGTACATTCCTACGTACTGACACATACTTTCTTTCCCTATGGTGTCTTATACCATAGGTTCGGATGCGCGAGCTCCCGAGCATCCTTAGCAATTCAGATCTAGCCAGTAGTAGTAGAATTAGCAGTGAGTCATCATCATTCGAGAATATTCTTTTATTTCATTATTTCATTAGACTTAGTATTTCAGTAGATGGATTTAGTTGGGGAACTATCCCATCAACTCCTTATTTAGACAGTTTAGAGGCTTTTCAGACTAGAGTATTTTCAGACAGTTGTTTTAGTCTTGGTATTGTTATACCTTATTGTCAGATTTATTA
>NW_025835570.1:0-1781 GCF_002878395.1 Capsicum annuum
CTCCAAAACAGAAGCAATTATGTCTCTCGGTAATCCAGTCATTTATGTATTCAGGTCATATGTTATGTTATTCGTGATCCATGAAAATATATGTCTCTCAGTATGCTTGGTCCTAAGAAAATATGTTTCTATATGTCACTGATTCAGCCTATACTGGGTTTAACCAAAGTGATAAAGTTTATGCAAACTCATGACAAATCTCAGTTCCTTAAATAAGGGGCGATCGCTTCAAGGGAAAATCTTTGTCTTGGTTGTAAAGTAACGTCCATAGTTTTCTCGACTCGATATCTCTTAGTAGTGTGCTTAAAGAGCTGAAAATTAGAATGATTCCATTTTTCTAAGTTTTAAAGGACTTAGTCACATTTTGAGCTACTAATCTTTGATGATTTTATTTTCGACCTTCCCGGCCTTAGAATGATGATCTGTAAGTTGATTCATTATCGGGGGTGTCAAGGGTACTTCCCGAGTAAGTTATGGAATTTTGGATGAGCGTAAGGGCATGTTTGGAAGCCCAAAATAGTATCTGCGTGCGATTTGCATACGACGCACGCCCAAGTCCAATGATTGGGTAGCATGCTATGAAGCATGCGGCGCACGCTCCATTCCGGAGTTCTATAGCATGCGACGCACACTCCTCTACAGCTTTCAGCTTTTAGTTATGGTTTTCATGGGGCGTTTGGGTCAATTTCACACACTTTTATTTGGCAAGTGTGTCCCGCTATGGTCTATCCGAAGTACTCATACTGTGTTGTGTTATACCATAGCGTCTCTTTACTTACAATCTAGACACTGGATATCTGAAGCACTTTGTTTCTATTCTATCGTGTTTTCACATCATGTCCCTCCTTGAGTAGTACAATAAGTTTAAGTTATGGATTGGCAAGTGTTACTTCCATTCATGATGCGTACGGTTGGGTCGCTCAATGACCCTCCATATGTTAGTATGATGATGGTTGTGGATGTGTTGTAGTGTATTAGATATGGGATTAGATGTTCTTTAAAGTGAGAAATTTTATGTGATTCTCGAACTAAGGTTATGGGCGGAAGGGAAAAGAAGAAGAAGAACTTTTGTTGTGAAAAATAGTTAAGAAGGAGAAATGTGGTGAAAATATTTGTGATAGTGATTGAAATTGTTGGTCTTAGTGTGAAGAGATCCATGTAGTAGGTGTAGTAATAATAGGCTTGAATTTTTCGTGGGGTGAATAAATAAACCAATGTGCCCGGTAGTTTGTATTCCTTGAATTAAGAATTGAGTTGTAGGATTATAATGATGGGGTGAGATGATTTCTGGATATGAGGTAGATTATAGGGCCCCGTTGTTAAAGTTAGCACCTTTCTCTTTCGAATGAGTCTTCAACATAGAAGTTTATTACAGTGGGAATCAAATTCTTGTGGCAAGATTTGCGGTTAGAGAATTGTATGTTGGAAATATGAAGTATGTCGATTAATGTTGGGGTATAGACAAGTAGTGTCTTTAAGTTATCTTTTAAGATGGAGAATGCTAATATTCTTATGTCCTGCGAGAATCTTATCTCATGTCTTGTACCCATTTTAATCAGTCCGAGGATTCTTAGGAAAATTCATGTCTTACAATGCTTTGATCATGTGCCATAAAACTCATGCCAAGATCATGTCGATGCCATGTTTCGTTATCTCACATTTGTGCTTTCACGTTTCACTAGGGGTTATCATGAAGCTTGTTCTCTGCCTTAACATATTTTGTTGAGGAAAAATACTTAATGCTATACTTGTGGATCTTCAAGAAGTCCCTACCCATCATT
>NW_025835571.1:0-1030 GCF_002878395.1 Capsicum annuum
TCTAATTTGGACAGAGATGAAGTCAATCCGTGGGACTCCAAATGCGCAGATGTTGCGTAGCAAACAAGGGGGCTCCAACGTTAGATTCCAATGAGATTACGACCTCTTAAACTCGAATTCGACTTCAATTGGAAAGGAAAATAATAGCAAACAAGAACTTTTTTTTTGTGAAAAACAAAATAAGGAGGAAATAAAGCTATGAACTTCCTGATCTTAGTGCTAATCTGATAACTGATTTTTCTTCCTTTTTGTCTCAGATTCGACTTCAATTAAGAAAAGAAAGAAATTAAAAAAAAGAATCAACCTCCCTTTTGTGTGAAGAAGACTTCCTTTTTATAGGCAAAAGTGCTGCAGCAAATTCTTCAAGAATCTCAAATTCAAAAATTCAAAACGATGAAAAGGGAGGGGAAAAGGAGCAAAAAGTCTTAAGATAGAGAAGACAATTGTGGCTGTTAGGTTTGCAAAAGTCAAGATTTTTGATAGATTTGGCGTGACTGAATTGATGACAGCTTATTTGGTTGAATTTTCATGTGGAGAAGAGGAAATTTAGTGATATATGGTTGTATTGCTGATTTTGTTTGCCGTTTTTGTTGAAATTACTGGTGTTTGTACTGTACAGTGAACGTTGGTGGGAGCTGTATTGTTGTTTTGATATTATGGTTGCTTGTTGAAGAAAAGATAATGGGCCGGGTCATGGGTCAGCAAAAATTGGGCCTGGAGTGAAGGATCTTGAAGTTGGGTCCTTTCGTTGTTGCAATTTAACTAAAACAAAAGAAGCCCAAAATGAAGTAATCTAATTCACCCATAATCGATTTCACTTAACTAATTTAACGATGCTTTAATTAATTTTCCCGAAAGTATGTGCATGTATATATATATAAAATTGAATTAACAAAAAATAGAGTGAATTTTGTAAAAATATAATAATATAGTAAGTATTATGTTACTACGCTAACATATATTTATTTGCTCATTTTAGAAAAATACAACAACAACAACAACAAACCCAGTGTATTCCCACTTTGTGGGG
>NW_025835572.1:0-2281 GCF_002878395.1 Capsicum annuum
GTTTCTATGGTTACTTCTTAAACGGTGAGGTCTTCTCTATACACCGGAGCCTTTACTTTATACTTTAATTTAATATATATTTAATCAACTAATTGATGTTATTGAAAACTTGTATAGTTCACACGCTTTGGTTCTACCCATGAATTATCCAGTAATAGGTCTTTCACAATCAGATCTACCTATACAGTAATGGTATTTAATTATGAAAGTTTGCTGGGTAGCTGACCTTTTTAGTCCGTTCTTACCAGATTGGGATCCTAACTAATCTTTATGTTTTATGCTTTTAAAATAATATTTCCTCTGCTTAATGGATAACCATTTGTTACCAATGGATAATTTCTTATCATCTTAAATTCAAGTGATTGGATTTACACCAATGGAAACCATAAACTCCATACACAATGGAAGGATATGGTAGAGTTTTTTTTAAATAATGAATGGAGTTCCTTTTTCTATCATATCCCATTCACCGGTACTGATCATTGATATTGTAAAAGTTTTTTTCTTTCTTTTGTGGCAGCTCATGATCTAAACGAGTCGCACATACACCTTAGTACATGTTCCTCGACGCTGAGGGCACCCCCGAAGAGCGGGGGATTTCATGACATTTCTGACTGGCTGTTTTGTATTTCTAATAAGTTGTTTAATAGTTGGCATGTTGAATCATATATATAATATGATGGGTTGGTTTAGATTGATCCTAACCGAATGATTATGAATTACTTCTATTTAATAGAATATTCAATTCGAAGATAAAATCGTAAATTTGTGATTTGCGCGAAATCCATGTTATTTTCATTGAACCGCTACAAGATCAACAATTCCATAAGCTTAGGCTTCTGTTGCTGACATAAAAATATCTCTTTCCATATCTTCGGATACAACCAAGAAGGGTTTGCCCATTCGTTGTACATAAACCCTTATGAAGGTTTCACGCAGTTTCAGCAGTTCTTTCGCTTCCACGACACATTCGGTTACTTGTGCCATATAAAAACCACGAGCAGGTTGATGTATCATTACCCTGATGATATAACAAAATAAAAGTTTCTCCTATCTCACATGATAAAGCAAAGAGAAAAGAAAGATAAAGAATAGAAAAAAGATAGAATTGAACAACCGTACAGGCATTTTTTGTGCATACGGCTCTAAAAGAAAATTGACCCCCTCCTTTCTATTGAAGAAAGAGAAAAATAGAATTTATTAGACTCCAATGGGTAAATAATCAAATTTCCATCCTTCCTTTTGGAGGAGTTAAAAAATATTATGATGGCTCCGTTGCTTTACATGGTTCTTTTTTTTTTGTCTGTGATTCAACAATTCCAAAGTTTCTTTTTAATCCGATTAAATAAAGAAAAAATATTTTTTTGTACTCTTTCATAACATAAATATTGTTAAGAACTCTACGGTATGAAAATAAAAAAAGTTTGTGATGCTGAACCGAACTCTCGATAGAAAAGAAAAAATCAGAAATACCCCTTATCTCATACTACTTTCTCGATACAGAATCTAATTTTTTGAAAAAAAAAAATAAAAATTTCTCATATCGAATTCAAAGTGCCATGCTATTATTACTTAGTATTCATATGGCAAAGGCATAGTCTTCTTTTTTCTCTCAAATAAAAACCTCATTGGCGCCAAGCGTGAGGGAATGTTAGACGTTTGGTAATTTCTCCTCCGACCAGGATAAAAGATCCCATTGAAGCGGCTAATCCCATGCATACTATATAGAAATCTAGTCGCACAAATTGCATAATATCATAAATAGCCACCCCAGGTATTACCCAGCCCCCAGGAGAGTTTATAAACAAATACAGCTCTTTGGTCTCATCCTCGATACTGAGATATACCATAAGACTAATAAGTTGATTCAAAATCTCGCTAGTAATACCTTGGCCTAAAAAAAGTAATCTTTCTCGATAAAGTCGGTTGATTAGGGTAAAATTGTATTCCTTAGGAACTGTACATGACCTTTTGATGCATATAGTTCAAAAAAATTATGAATCAATATATAGATTCCAGTCCTCTTTCTTTTTTCTAGAAAGGTTCTTTCTTACTTCTAGCAAAAGGGCTATTCTTTGTTTTTTCAATAAAGAGGAGTTTTGACTCCTTTTTTATATTTCTATTTTCGATTTTCTAGTATAAAATTAAAAGATATAAGAAAGGGTCATTAAACTTATCGAATTAACTTCTCATTGATGTATTCTTTCATCGAGATTTAATCCAAACCGCGATGTTATTTTCTTGTTCCTGAATGGGTCTGTTTCATCTTTTTAGGTTTATG
>NW_025835573.1:0-1818 GCF_002878395.1 Capsicum annuum
TTCTGGACCTTATAAAATTTCCTTGATATCTAGTCCCTGGTATGGTACGAATGGTATGGTCTATTCATATGCTAACCAGTGTTTATTGCTGGAAAGGATTTTGGTTACTTGAATCGGTACGACTCGAATAGTAAGAGTCGTATGGTTGGATACGGATTATTTGGTTCCTTCACTTAACCTTAGACTTGGGAACTTAAGTTGGATCTAACTACGTATGGCTCACTAGGAGCTGTTAGCCAGGGTATGAGTCCTACCAAGGACTTGTATGGTGGTCAATGTTCAAACCTCCTGGATTCAAATCTGTTAGCGTTACAATTTATTGTTACCAGTCGCACACTTGAATACGACTTCGGTTTTAATGTGTCTTACTATGGATAGTTTTGGGTCTATGAGGGAAATCCTATGGTGAGAGAGATGGGTGCCACTCGTACAGGTTGGGTATGACTCATAAGGGTCGGTCATACCCTATGACGAGAATTTAATCTAGTTTAAGTGAGGGCAATTTGGATATTTCCCTAATAATCATAATAAGGTCCGACGACTTATATTACACTTGGGAGGTTATTTGCCCTATTATTTTATTGTCAAACACTTCGATAATACTCTTAAATCCACTCTAGATTTCTTGGTCAAAGAAAACTAGGGTTTCATCTTAAGAAGTAAATTGGGGCTTGTCTTGGTGATTTCTCTCCATCATTATCTTGGTGTAAGACATGTTTTTCCACTTATTGGTAGTTCCAAATGAAGGCATGGTTTTATAAAATGTTTTCATGATTTGAATGATATGATTTTGGGTTTTAAAATATGATTTAAGGGCTTTGGTTATAAATGCTTTGTTATGGTCTTCCCATGTTTTAATTATGCTTTTATATGATTTAATGGTTGATTCGGATAACGGGTTGCGTGGGAATGATTCTTTAGTAATGAACTCTTTTAGTTTTTGTAAATACTATACCTCCAATGTGTTTGATAAAATGCCTATAACAATGTTTTAACTATAATATTGGTATTTCAATAAAAGTTATGAATGGTTTAAACTTTGTAACGGAACACTAAATGATATGAATGGTTTACATTGTTTTTAATGGATTGGAAAGGCCTTGGAGACCATGGGTTCGATTAACTAGAAATCATATGGGGAACATGGGAATCCCCTAAGGTTTGGCTAAGGACAAGACTTGCAAGTTATTATTGGTATACCGATAGCGCTACTAATAGCCTTGGTTAATAATAATGGTATAATGGTTTGGTTGGAAAATGGTTTTAATTTGTCATAATGGAGGGATGCTCAACAAAGATGTGGAAGGTGGAGGTCCCGAGGGATCTAAACTGGAAATTTATATTTGCCGATGTGAGTTTTGGTCCTAGTGCCTGTGTGCATGATGTAACACTTTATATTTGGGGGATGTACTACTTATCCCAAGTTTTCTTCCCTGGTCGTGCGTCTTCACGCACTGGACCCTTTTAAGTTGGGGGAGCTAAACCCATATAGCTAGTGGGTGTGTAACACCCCAAAAATTAGTCTCGGGATGTTACACAATGCTCTGAACTAAAAGTATTCTTGAGCTAACCCTAAAATCATGCTACTCATTCTGATGACTCAAATAAAGGTAATATAAGCATAAGGTATGAGAAAATACTAAAATATTCTCTGAACTGACTGAGTTTATCTTCATATAATGTGCGAAAATACTTAACTATGAAAATCCAAAGAACTAACATTAAAAACTTGAAACGTATCTAACAGTCGGACAAGCCTCTAATACTATTACAAGAGAGTTATTGGGACGGACCACCAGCTGACTTGAATTGTCTGAC
>NW_025835574.1:0-1434 GCF_002878395.1 Capsicum annuum
TTACATGATGAATAACTAGGTTGACTTCTAATATGTAATGTCGTAGAGGCTTAGTTGATGACTTCTATAATGAGAGTGCTAACTAGAAAATGGCCTTCTGATAGGTGAATAACGAATAGTATGGGTAATTTGTAGTCGTTCCTTAATTGATGACTAGTAACAATAAGACTTATAGTCTAGTGGCTTATAGAAATCGAGGTTAACTTCAATAGACTAAAACGTGGAGTTTATCAATAAGCTAGAAATGCTATTTTTTTATATTTTTTTATAGTGTAAAAACTTGTAGTCTTTAGTTGTGAAATGCTATTTTTTATATTGTATTAATATATAGGGTCTGTGTTGGATATTTCTACCGAGGTAACCCATTGCATTAGCTCTGAGTTAAGTTATCAACTTACCGACCGATGGGATGTGGTAGGTGCCATCATTACTCTGAATTCGTGTCGTGACAATCAACTTCGTTCCCACCATTTTCTATGTCATGATCACCTACAACAATAAGAAAAACAAAACAGTCATGATTAGAATGTATCAATAACAACATTAAATCAGTCCAACAATAATTAACCTTAGACAAAATAGTAACCATCCAAAACAAATTAACTTAGTAAATCAGTCCATCAAGAACAGTAAATCAGTCAAATTACACTAAATCAGTCTAACAACAACCTTAGTAAATCACTCCAACAACAACCTTAGTAAATCAGTATAAAAATAATACTAACCAAAACAGTCCAACAACAACCTGGGTATGAACATATATAGCAACAACAACCTATAAAAATATTGCAACCATCCAAAACAACATTAAGTCTTGAAATAGTAGCACCCAAAAATTTCAAAACAAAACAGAAATTTAGAGCGCATATTAAGTTTCCAACATTCACTCTTTAACACCCGAAAGCATTGAACGTAGCAAAAAATTACAACCGCAAACAACATCCAAAATAAAGTTATTGTAACTAACATTTGAAAGTACTATCACCACTCATATAGGTAAACACACTAAATTCATTATCAACAACAACAACACTAAATTAGTGCAACAACAATTAACCTTAGTTAAAATAGTAACCATCCAAAACGAACTTGTAAATTTGTCCTACAGTAGCAGTAAATCAGTCCAACAACACTATACTAGTCCAACAACCTTATAAATCACTCCAACAACAACCTTATAAATCAGTCCAACAACAACAACACTAACCAACCAAAATACTCCAACAACAACCTAGATATGGACATAGCAACAACAAACTAAAAAAGAAACTTTGAGTATCTTTTCTAAAAATCTTAACCACAACAAACTTGTAGCAACAAACTTGCAGTAACAACACATAGATGAAGGTTATTATTGCTAACCAATAACAACAGCACATGAAAAATTGTGGTTAACTAGACAGACCGCACAGGTACCCAAAAAAGTTTTACAAT
>NW_025835575.1:0-1144 GCF_002878395.1 Capsicum annuum
AGAAAAGACATGTTGCGCCCTAACTTGGATTGCTCAGAAGTTGAAGCACTATCTTTGGTCCTACACAACCTACCTCATATCTCGAATGGATCCTTTAAAGTATATTTTTCAAAAACCTATGCCCACAGGCAGATTGGCGAAGTGGCAGATTTTACTTACAGAATTCGACATTGTGTACGTTACTCGTACCGCTATGAAAGCGCAAGCATTGGCCGATCATTTGGCAGAGAACCCAGTTGACAACGATTATGAGCCTTAGCGAACTTACTTTCCTAATGAAGAGATAAATTCAATTGAGGAAGAAGTTCAAGATGATATGCATGCATGGAAATTATATTTTGATGGGGCAGTCAATGTCAAAGGAGTAGGAATTGGGGCGGTTCTTGTCTCACCGACCGGGCATCATCATCCCGCCACAGCACGACTTCGTTTCTTTTGTACTAATAACACAGCAGAATATAAAGCTTGCATCATGGGGTTAAATATGGTAATAAATCTGGATGTACACAAGCTAATGGTGTTGGGAGATTCCGAATTACTAATTCGACAAATCCAAGGTGAATGGGAAACGAGAGATATCAAGCTCATTCCATACAAACAGTTCGTAGAGGACCTTAGCAAAAGGTTTGAGTCTATCGAGTTTAGATATATTCCCAGATCCCATAATGAGCTGGCTGATGCCCTGCCTACCCTAGCTTCCATGCTCCCGTACCCAGGAAATACGTATCTCGACCCATTAGAGATACAGATACGAGATCAACATGGTTATTGCAATATAATTGATGCAGAACCAGATAATGAAACTTGGTACTATGATATCAAACGCTTCCTAAGGTCAAAAGAATATCCAATACACGCCAAAGCAGATCAAAAAAGAACCATTAGGAGACTTGCTAATGGTTTCTTCTTAAGTGGGGAGATTCTGTACAAACGAACCCCAGACATGAACTTGTTGAGATGTGTTAATATTCAGGAAGCTGAAAGAATCATGAATGAGGTACATTCGGGGGTGTGCGGTTCGCATATGAATGACTATGTTTTAGCAAAGAAAATTATGCAGGCAGGATATTATTGGTTAACTATGGAGCGAGATTGCTTTCGCTTTGTTCGCAAGTGTCATCAGTGTCAAATTCATGGTGATTTG
>NW_025835576.1:0-1407 GCF_002878395.1 Capsicum annuum
AGTGAATATTCAAACCTATGAAGGACTAAATCATTTATTCGAAAAAACAATTTACAATAAGATTCATTAATATTTGTTGGTTCATTATCATAAGAGAATAAGTGAACATGCAAACAGGTTAGGACTTTAGATAATGTTCTAAGTTATGTGTTGAAAAAATGGTAATAAAACAATATGAGAGAGGAAAAATTGATTATTATTGAGACTTTGCTCAAAATATTTGCCTTGACGCAAAAACATTTTAAATTTATAAAAAAAATACTATGACTAAGATCGTGCAAAAGAATACAAAATCTACTTTGAAAGAAAAATCTATTAAGAAAAAAAAATAGAAGGGGAAACACCTTTCTTCTCTTAATAAGAGGGTGCAAATTAAAATATTTAATATAAAAAAAATTTAAATTTCAAGTTAAAATTTTAGAGAGAAGCCTCATGTGCATAACTCTAAAACATATCTTTCATTAGTTCTTTATTTTTTTCTAACCAAATTTAGAAGTGAGTCACTTAACTAATAATAATTATGTCAAAAATGCATTTTTTTTGTAATTATATGATTTTTTTTACAAAATAAATCAATGTAGATCACTATATTCTCTAATATTCTCAAGTAATTATATTACAATATAATATTATTTGCATGTGGATACTAACTTTCGAAAAGAAATATTTAAGTTTTATGTAATTAATGATATTAAATTTAATATTTTAATAGTTTTTTTCGTATTGCATAAATTTATTAATTTCAAATTTGTGAATAATATTGAATAATTTTTTTATTATATCAAAATCAATAAAATAATATTTTTTATAATTAATTTCATTTAACATCAACCGTGCATCGCGCGGGTACTAATACTAGTTAGAAGATAACCAAATAAGAATTTTTGTCCAACATGAAACCTTTTTTAAAAGGATAAAAAAGGCAAAGACACTTTATGTAACACAAAATATGTACTCCATTCCATACCCCCAGTTATATCATACATTTTTCTCATTCAAATATCTTAATTTTGATCGCAAATTTGTACATAGAATCTATTAGTTTTCAAAATAAAATTACATATTTTAAAATTATGTAAAAAGTTCTATAAGTTACGATGATTAAGGTTTAAAATATTTAAAATACATATAAAAATTATAACAAAAAAATAATTTAATTGACTCTCAAAACTTGAACACCATCACATAAATGGGATGAGATGATCAAGATAGACGACAATAATTAATAATTTAAAACCTTTTCAAGGCAAACTAACGACTAATATCTAGGTTTAAAAAAGATCTAAATCACAAAAAAAGGTGAGAAAAATTAGAGAAAGCATACCTCAAGGAGTTCTCGTATTTGGTAGGGAGTTTCTAGTACCTTTAATGAGATCAACTTGGTTTCAATTATGTTGAATAAAAAAG
>NW_025835577.1:0-1725 GCF_002878395.1 Capsicum annuum
CCCTAAAAGCTGCTATTTATAGCCGTAACTTAAGAAAAAGTCAAAATCAAAAATTCAGATTTTTTCCCTTAGGTGAGACATTTGTGACAACTTATTACAAATCTGACGACATTTGTGATGACTTATCACAAATCTGATAACTTAACGTAACATGTCTTCAGACCTTCTACCTATGTGTGACGACATTTCTGACGACTTATCACAACATTTGTGATGACTTATCACATATCTGATAGCTTATCAAACCAAGTCATCAGATGAAATCTTCAGAACTTAATTTCTTGCATCTTTCATCAAAAATCATCCTTCTTGACGTAGCTTTCATGAGTTTTCATCCATCTTGACTTTCCTTCAAAATTATAAGAAATATAATAAAAAACAACAGTAGTCACTTAAGAACTTACAATTATTTCGAGTTAAAAGTACCAAATATGCTAACAGAATGCTAGCACTAACTTAAACCAATTGCTTGTCCTCAAGCAACTACATAACACAACACTACAATGCTTAACAAAAAGAAACATAAGATACCTATGACAGTTGATCATTAACTTTATCTCAAAACTCATCACTCTCTCTAAGTTCAATCACTTTAACCGAACTATGTATATTAATGAAAAACAACAGTGCAACACACAGGAATCAAGATATGACATCAATTCAGCAACAACAACCATGTATGTCCCAATATTACATATCCAAACAAGTTAGCAACTAGCAACATAAACAGTGTGCCCTCACAACAAAGAAATCCCTCCTCACTTATATATGAAATCAAGCATGTAAATGTAGGGACGGTCAAGAGATACTCACTCTCAAAAAGAAGATCCAATTAATGTAAGCCTAATACCATAAGCTTGCACTTATTTTCATTACCGAAGATTTAAGACAGTTAAGTTAAGATAACTATAGGACTTTTCTTCAGCTTGTAATGTAGGCTTGGGGCTGGTATGATACACAAGGATATTTAAATAACTAATCTTTCTTGGCACTACACTATTTTTGGGGTCTCACTTATCAACCTTTATCTTATTTCTCCCTTTCTTGATTAAAGCACATTCAAGTTGGGTGGAGTTTTTATTCATTCATTATTTTTTTTTACAACTTTTCTTTTCTAATTCTTTTCCTACCACACCCCACCTTGGATTTTTTTTTAATATTACCCTTCTTCATACTCACTTTATATCATGCACCCCTATGATAGCCACCCTCAACTTAGGCTATTTGCCTAAGTCAAAGTGCATAATGTCCAAGGAGGACCAGGGCCAAAACAGGTTCATTGTGATACAAATGGGAAGGTGATAGATATAATAAAAAGAATAGGCATTCAGGCTCAAAATCAAGAACAAGAGATATTGTTCACACATGGAAGGTCATTTAGGCTAAAAGTGGACTAACATCAACAATAGTCTATGGTACTTTCCTAACTGCTATCTAACAACCAAGGCAAGACCAATCGGGCAAGTTCTGGATTTAACACACAACGGGAACTAGGTAGCATCTCACACACATATGGCACAAAGGTACATCACAAGCTACTACCCATTTAGTTCATGCAATTGTTAGTTGTGATTATCATGTCCCTAGTACTAATGCCATAAAAAGATTCACAATAGTCACATATAAATGATCATGACACAGTTACAAGGTAGATAATTGGAGAGGTATTTATCATTCCAAGAAAAATCAACAAAAATATGTCAACTATCCTGGATACTTATTTTT
>NW_025835578.1:0-1073 GCF_002878395.1 Capsicum annuum
CATCAATTCAGCAACAACAACCATGCATGTACCAATATTAAACTACCAAACAAGTTTGTAACTAGTAACATAACAAGTGTGCCCTCACAACAAAGAAATCCCTCCTCACTTATATATGAAATCAAGCATCTAAATGTAGGGACGGTCACGAGATACTCACTCTCAGAAAGAAGTTCTAGTCAATGTATGCCAAATACCATAAGCTTGCCCATTTTTTCATTACCGAAGCTTTCAGACAGTTAAGTTACGATAACTATAGGACTTTTCTTCAGCTTGTAATGTAGGCATGGGGCTGGTATGATACACAAGGATATTTAAAGTAACTAAGCTTCTTTGGACTACACTATTTTTGGGGTCTCACTTATCAACCTTTACCTTATTTCTCCCTTTCTTGATTAAAGCACATTCAAGCTAGGTGCAATTTTTATTCATTCATCATTTTTACAAGTTTTCTTTTCTAATTCTTTTCTACTATACCTCGCCTTGCATTTTTTTGTTTATTTTAATAATACCCTTCTTCATACTCACTTTATATCACACACCCCTATGATAGCTACCCTCAACTTAGGATATTTTCCTAAGTCAAAGTGCACAATGTCCAAGGAGGACCAGGGCCAAAACAGCTTCATTGTGATAAAAATGGAAAGGTGATAGATATAATAAAAAAAAATAGGCATTCAAGCTCAAAATCAGGATCAAGGGATATTATTCACACATGGAAGGTTATTTAGGCTAAAAGTGGACTAATATCAATAACGGCCTATGATCCTTTCTAACTGCTATCCTACAACCAAGGAAAGACCAACCGGGCAAGTTCTGGATTTAACACACAATGGGAACTAGGTAGCATCTCTCACACACATGGTAGAAAGGTGAATCACAAGCTACTACCCATTCAGTTCATATAATTGTTAGTTGTGATTATCATATCCCTGTACTAATGCCATAAAAAGATTCACAATAGTCACATATAGATGCTCATGACACAGTTACTCGGTAGATAATTGGAGAGGTAATTATCATTCTAAGAAAAATCAACAAAAATATGTCAACTATCCTGGATACTTATTTTT
>NW_025835579.1:0-1253 GCF_002878395.1 Capsicum annuum
CTGAAAACGTGGGTTATAGCACATCGATTTGGCTCGAAAATGCCCCGTTCGAGCTGTTTTTCCCGTTTGACCATCCAAATAGCCTCAAATAAATAAACGGACCACACTTGGATGATCCCCAACTTTCCTGGCATGCCCCAGTAAATTTTTTGCCTACGACACCCCTAGACCCCCTACCCTAAAATAGTAGGCTATAGCACACCGATTTGGCTTGAAAATGCCCCGTTCACGCTGTTTTGCCTATTTGACCAAAAAAATGGCCTCGAATAAATAAACAGATCATACTGAGATGAACTGGTTTGACCACCCAAATGGCTTTGAATAAATGAATGGAGCACACTGGAACGATCCCCAACCTCCCTGGCATGGCCCAATCGATTTTTGGCTTATGGCACCCCCGGACCCCAAGCCCAACCTCTAAACTGTGGGCTATACTGTACCAATTTGGCCCAAAAATTCCTCGTTTGTTCTGTTTCACCTATTTTACCACCCAAATGGCCTCGAATAAATAGACGGACCATACTGGGATGATCCCTAACCTCCCTGGCATACCCCGGTCAATTTTTCACCAACGACACCCCCGAACCCCAGGCTCACCCCTAAAATTGTAGGCTATAGCTCACTGATTTGTCAAGAAAATGCCCCATTTGCGCCGTTTTAATCGTTTGACCTCCCAAGTGGCCTCGAATAAATAAATGTATCACACAGGAACGATCACCATCACCGGCATGCCTCGATCAAGTTTCATACCACTGCACCTCCGAACCTCAGGCCCACCCCAAAAATCGAGGGATATAGCACACCGATTTGGCTGAAAAATGCCCTATTTGTGCTATTTCGCCTATTTGACCACCCAAATGGCCTCAAATAAATAAATGGACCACACTAGGACGATCCCCAAGACGCCGGGACTACCCCTAAAACCGTGGGCTATAGAACACCAATTTGGCCTGAAAATGCCACGTTCATTCCGTTTAGCCTGTTTGACCACCTAAATGGCCTCGAATAAATAAATGGACCACACTGGGATGATCCCCAACCTCTCTGCCATGCCCCAATCAATTTTTGGCCTACGGCACCACCGGACACCGTGCCCACCCCTAAAAACGTGGGTTATAGCACATCTATTTGGCCCGAAAATGCCCCATTCGAGTTGTTTTTCCCGTTTGCCATCCAAATAGCCTAGAATAAATAAACGGACCTCACTGGGATAATCCCCAACCTTCCTGCCATGCCCCGGTCAATTTTTGGCC
>NW_025835580.1:0-7209 GCF_002878395.1 Capsicum annuum
ATATTCATACACCTAATGGAAAAATCATGTACTCTCTCAGTTCCTAGTGTGAGGAGTTCCAATCCACCCAGCAGTACAAATCATGTTCCATGAATTTAGAAACTCCCAACTCAGGTTATGCAGCTCATGACTCATGTACTCATGTTTTATAGTATGCCAGTTTCCATGACTCATTCTACACTCTTAATGATCAGCGAAATTCAAATTTATATCCTGTATGTCCTCAATTTAGATCTCTTGATGAATCCATGATGTTGATACTCTAATCCTCAATCCTCAGTAAAGTGTCAAGTTATGTATAGTATCCCTACATGTTTTGGGTCCTTATGTTCTAACTTTTCAGTGACATCCCCTTATGTAAGGATAGTGGTGATGAGTAATTTTTGGCTAGGAGAAATTTTTGTATGCTTGGTTGATCTAAGGTTATAATTGTGAAGTAAGATTCAGTACAAGTTTTTGATATATTTCATGGTTAGTTGAGATTTTGTGTGTCATTTTCCAAAGAATAGTGCATGGAAGTTGTTTATGATAAGGGTTTAGAGAATATGAGAATGATGTTTTTATGGTTATTTGCTAGAAGTTTGTGTGTGCTTATGAAGATAGTCTTGAATGTTATGTTGAGATATAGGTGGAGAAATGCAATATGTGCTAGTGAATCTATAGTAAGAATTTTGAGTTAGTCATTGAAGTTGTAAGGCATCTTATGCTTAGGTTGTGAGCTCTAAAAAGACATAGAAGATTGAATGATGTAGTTTAGACTATTTTTTTGATTTGGTGTTTGTATCTTATGATTTTGAGTTATGCTTGATCATGGTGAGAGAATTTAGTTCAGTTTAGACTTTAGTAGATTGATTTATCGATGCCCATGTGAGAATTATATGTTTAATCAAATGAGTATGGTATCTAAGGAGAAGAGTATAGTTAAGGATGTATTTGAGGAGTGTTGCCCAGCTTGAAATTAAGAAGTTTCTCTGCCTAAAGCCTAGCAATTCTATCCTAGCTTATGATTTATATGTCTTGTTCAGATCATGCCATATTATTATAATTTCTTAGAAAAGTGTTGGAGAAATACTCCATTTAAGCATGGGCAGTCAGTATGATCCAGTTCATAGAGTCTGTGATCTAGTTTAGCAATCACGCAGATAAGCTCCTATAGATTTTTAACTTTCCATTTAGTCTTACTACCCAAAGTTTTACGAGTAAGGCCATTCCATGAGATAAAATGTTCGCATTCATCCAAATTATGAATTCAGCTCAGTTCATGCATCATGTATCAATTTCAGATTTAGCTATTTAGTCATGAATCAGTTCATAAGTGTTCAGTGCATATCCTCACTTTTCCAAGTATTCCATCTCAGACATTGTAATATGTTTGTATGACCTTGGTCTCATTACCTCATGATTCGTGCTTACCTAATGTACTTGGTGATATCATAAAGCCCTTTTTCAAGTAACTCTTGTAATTTTAATGTATCAGTTAGCACTTCACAATTCTATATTAATGATTGTATCATGGAAATTCCACGTGAGTTATAAACTCCCAGCATGAATTAGTTCCTTATAGTCAGTAAAGTTAAGTCAGCTCAGAAATCATCTTCATGATATACTTTAAAGTTTCAGCTAAGCTATATCCTTCATTGGCATATATGTTATGTCTACATTATTCCATACTTCTAATGTTTCAATAAGTTCTTATCCATCATTCGAGGATTAATGATTTCAAGGAGGGATAATGTAACAACCCCTATTTTTGGACTAGGATTCAAACCGCTGTTATTAGGTATACAGATCAGAACCCAATGTTCTATGTTTATATGTGTGTTATAATTAGTTCAAAAGTGTTAAAACACCCTTTTATATCAGTTGAGGTCATAAGAATCTTCTAACTCAAAGACGAGTTGAGAACGCTCCTATCGATTAAGTTTTAGTGAATATTTCAGCTTGGGTCAAATTTAGACGACTATTACTCCTTGTACATAAAGAATTATGTATTCTACTATACATCAAATAAAAGGTATTTGAATCTTATTTCCAACGCATTTTGTTTTACCTTAATCCAACATCGGAACAAAAAGTTATACTCATTTTACTTCAGCATGTTTGTCTGTCAACAAAGTGACGACCTGAGTTGATAGGCCATCACCTAAGTAATGACCTATCAGCCAAGTTGTCACCCCAAACCAGTGAGCCATTATTTTCAACTTCCAAGTGAGGATCTAATTTTATAGGCCATCACCTAAGTGACAACCTATCAGTTGAAGTTGTCACCCTTAACCCGAAACTCACAAAAATCAGCTTCCAAGTGATAACTTGAGTTGATAGGTCATCACATAAGTGACGAGCTATCAGCCCAAGTCGTCACCCAATACCGTAAACTCATAAAATCATCTTCTTAGTAACGACTTGGTGTGATAGGTTATCACTTGGTTGACTACCTATCAACCAAGGTCGTCACCCTTGAAATTTAGAAATTTCTATTTGTATCCGAAGGGGTATTTTGGTCTTTTCCCTCAACTCCCACAACTTAAATTATCAAAATCACTTACTTAGCCATCATAAATCAGTTTTGAAAACCCCTAATCCTCTTTATTCACAAGACCAAGATTAGGGTTTCTCCTTAAGTCCATTTTCAAAGAACTTCAAGAATCCATTACATTCTCTTCAAGATAATCAAGAATTCAAAGTTTCCAATCCAAGAACTTCAAGAAAAGCATCCAAGAACATAAAATTCAATTCATCCTCTTCAATGAAGATCGAGAATTAAGTTCCCTAATCCAAGAATTTCAAGAAAGCTTTCAAGATCATCTTCTAGGATTTCAAAGTCAAGTTCTCTACATCAAATCAAGTCTATTAAGGTATGTGAGGTTATGAACAAGGATACTCCTTTCTTCATTGTTTCTAAAAATATTTTTTAAAGTTGAAATTACATGAATTTACATGATTTATAATTAAGGGTTCATACCCAATATCAGTATTTGAAGTTTATGAAGTCACAAGTGATTTAAGTATTGAATTGCATAGTTATTTCTACATTGCTTATGCGTGTGACATGATTTTATATATTGAGAATTGAATTTTATTATCTTGACTAGAATTGTTAGAGTATTTCAAGGTTTTTATTGTTGAGTATGAAGTTGTTGTGATTTGACATGATTTTCAAGCATAGGCTATAAGCCCTAAGTTTCAGTATTGATATTTCAAGAAAGATGATGTTTAAACATTCTTTGATAAACATGTATTCATATTTTAAGAAAGATTTGATCTTTTGATCCTCATCTAAGATATAGAATCCATACAGTTAGCTTTGATTATAATTTAAAACAGAAAAATGCATAATTGGTCTCTATGATAAACCGTTATGCTATTTTAAGGTGAATTTCCAATAGAATAAGCATATAAGTAAGGGAGTAGTATTTAGCACCGAGTTAGGTATTATTCCAAGGTCTCATTCCATAGAACTACGTGCCACCTTAGGTTTTAACACCCACATTGGGTTTAGTATAGTGATCACTCTAACTAGGCTCTATTTAGATGGTAATAGTAGAACAACTCTACCATCGTGGGTAAGAGACATTGGAATCCATGATAGCTCACATGGTTTATGTCATATAGTAGAAACTCCCTAATAGAAAAGCCTAACAGAAAATAATAACAAAACAGTTTTTAAAAACTGAGTGTAAAGGCTCATAATTTTACTCAGATGTTATCTTACATGACATATCAGTTATTAGATTTCAGCTTTCAGTTTTCATATGATAAATGTGAGTCCCTTTTCACTTAGGCTACATGATTTGAAAACAGAATAAGATTACAACTTCTTAGAACTAAGTGTGGTAGCTCACAAAAATCACTTTTATGCTTTACTACTAATAATTTATGATTTGACAGTTTTGATTATTCAAGCCATGGTGAGTCACTTATACTTAGCATGTAATTTTTGACAGTTTGTGTGAATAGTGCATTATTATTTTACTTATGCATTCACCCCCATATGCTCAGTGCATTCCAAAATTACTGATTCACATATACGTCTATAAACTACACTGTGTAATAATATAGGTACCAGTTTAGTTGCAGTCCATATATTACGATCAGACAGTTGTACTTTATTTTTTTTCTCATTTGTATTGATAAGTGGTAGTTGGATTCGCATCCGAGCTACCTATAGTAAGCATAGTAGAGTCTTCATAGACTGTCAGTAGATCTACCATATTTGATTCTAGTTTTGTTTTGTATAAGCAGAGTTGTAGTCATTTTTATATAGCTTTATATTGATTGGATTCGGAAAAGATTGATCTTTAGCATATTTTATTCAGATTTATGTATTTTATTTCATTGCTTATGATTTACGCCAGTACAAGGGTTATCTTGGGATCACGTGTGGTCCTAAGTACCATGTGACGACTAGGGGTAGTCTCGGGTCGTTACAGTATTATGTATTGAATGAATTTATTATCAAATTTTATGCTTTTTTATGTGAAGTTTTTTCATTTATGATATGATATAATATGAATGCATTCAACTAATATATATATATATGTAACGCCCCAAATCTGGTACCTGGAATACTACATAGTGCTCATGATCTCGAAGGACCACAAGCTAACCCATGACTGATATCTATTCCTGAACACTGCATAATATACTGTATAAATGCAGAAATAGTAGGCTGAATCATTCCATAAGGTTCAAAACTGATAAACATCTGATAAAACCATATCTAAATAATGTGGTACGACAATACCAAAACAAAAACAATGCTTGAAAACATCTAGTCTGAAAACACTGTAGTTTGAAAGCCTCTAAACTATCTGAATAAGGAGTTGATGGGACATGTCCCCAACTAACTCCAAATACTAAAATAAACTAAGTAATGAAGAAATAAAGTAATGATCATGTCCCCGAAGGATGAGGACTTACTACTAACTCTGACAGCTGAAACTGGAATGTTGTTGATGCTCTTAAGCTCATGCTTTTGAACCTATGGTATAGAAATCAACACCATAGCAAAAATGCATTAGTACGATGGAATGTACTGGTATGCATGTGAGGTAGGATGAATGCAAAGGGTTTAAATAAATGAACAATGCTAACTGACTGTATAACATAAACGTGAGAATATATGTATGAATAAGAGACTATGATAGAATTTGTGATGGCACTGACTATTGAGTCTGATTACTGATAAAATGAGTCACTAATAATGGATATAACTGATATTGAGAGACTGTACCTGAAAGTCTAGGTTCTGATGGAACTAACTGAATTTCGTACTATTCTGAGTTGATTGTATCTGACAGTCCTAGATTTTAAAGAACTATCTGAGTTCTTTTACTGAGACTGAGACTGTAACTATGGGAAGTAGTCATCTAACTAATATGCCCCAAATAAAGCAATATAGCTAGGTCGGGGTACAATCTGTAACCCGAATTAGAAGGGTGTCAATACCGCGTCACTGTTAAAGATAAGCTGTGAGTGACCCTCATCTGAAAGTATCCCCAAAAGAGAACGGTGGGATCCTCATCTAACAGTGTTTATCCACCTTATCAACCCTCATCTGTCAATGTTCATGTCTCAACTTATGTTGGCTATATAGTTCTGGAATGCAAGGATTACTTCTAAGGACCATACCCTCAACTGTCAGTGTGTGCCCTCATCCTTGGGTTCACTCGGTGCTAATTCCAACTCCCATCTGAATAGACACTGAACATGATTAATTAAACTAAACTGGACTTAGTTCATTGAGTTTCGTTGACTGGCGGAATACTACTGAGATCTGATGACTGATTGAGAATACTGAGATTACTGGATTGATACTGAATTTACTAGATTTTCCTGAGTCACATAATTGACTGAGTTCTACTGATCCTAGCTTGACTATGAGTATCGTGAAAATATAACACTGTTTCTAGGTACACAACTAAATTGTCGGGTTCAAGTACCCCTAGGATTTGATAGCATAAAACTGACAAGACTTGATACTTCTTGAACACATGGCCAATATCAACAATTCATCATACAATAAGTTGGGGAATTCATGAAGCACATGGTTATCATAATCTTGTACATGGTAGAAATGCATATAATCAACATCATAATTTCATACTCTAACATCATGAGCATTCCAACAAACATCTACATTGCACCACAATAGCATGGGAGTTATTTGAACATAAGGGTAAAACGTACATTTATCATATGGGTTACAATTGAGCTATAATACACAATTTCTATTCTCTTAGATATTTTATCAAACGCCATACATGCACAACTTAGGTCATAAGTGTAATCATCAAATTACACATCATAAACAACTCAAATCATGGATTTCAACTTGCATGTTAACGTAGTTTCATGAAAAACACGTAAAGATTCCAACTTGGGAATTGTACAATAAGATAAACATAGTTACAAAACAATACACAACATAGAAAGCATGACTTATAATTTGAAATAGGATTCTTCAGCTTTATAGATGAAAGGAATCCATAAATCAACACTATGCATACCTTGGATGGACAATTCTTGAAAACTAATGGTGAAATTCTGGAAATTGGATCCTCAGTTGAAAACCCTAATCTTGTTCTTGATGTATTTTGAGAGAGATAAGTGTATTTAGGTTGAAATTGGGACTTAATTCTATGATTTAGACTTATATAGGGGTGGGAAATTGACCCCTTTGCCCTTGAGGATGCAGTCATTTAATGACTAAAAACTATGTGCCGACGCTACAAGTGACGCGGCGTATTTATGGCTACAACGCAATGCTCGACGTGTCGTGCCATGATCATGTTGAGTCTCAGAAGTTTTGGCTCTGGCAGCCTGCACAAATATTGACCAACGTAATTGGCGATGCAGCGCACCATGATCGCGTTGGTCAACTATTTGGGACCTGAACATGATCTAAACGTGTTCCAAAAAATCCAAAACTTGTTCGGAAACACCTATTGACCTTCCTGATCATGAATTAACTAAAAAATGGACCATTAAAGGACGTTAAGATGGCAAAATGAGATTACCAACTTTCGAAGGCCAATAATAGGCTAAGTTTGGGAACCTAGCTAGAATTTTCTAAGTCTGGGACCCCTTGACAAGCTTAAAGGACTGAATTAAGATTTATAATTTTATGGGGTCTTAAAATATCTCCCTCTTGAGAATATTCATTCTCGAATGAGACTGACTGGGAGGGGAGAAAATATAGACTAACGT
>NW_025835580.1:10209-15733 GCF_002878395.1 Capsicum annuum
AAGGGCCCCAAAACTTAACACTTATAACATATAGTATAATATAACAATACTTGTCTTACCTTAGCAGCTACAATATACAATTAACACATATATATAAACATTCTACTCCATCTATTTTCCTTTGTACCGCAATTTCTTTATAGACCAAAATTATACTCGACTTAAAATTTTCTCGAGGTGCCACAAATTGAAAGGATTGTAAAGGTAAGAAAAGTATTCCTTTAAGAGAAGACGTCCCATGGTTCTTAATTGTTAGAAATTATTAGTTTTATCAAGAATTCTCAAGAACTCAAATATCAGCTGCGCGGAGAGAAATGGCAGAGGACCTACGGTTTCTTCACTTTCTGGGAATGCTTCTCAGTGAAAGGAATGAAAACTTTTCCTTCTTACTTTCCCTTTATATATTATTATTATTATTATTATTATTATTATTATTATTAAATTTCTTAACAAAAAAGGAAATGTCTAAGGGCCCCAAAAGTTAACACTTATAACATATAGTATAATATAACAATACTCATCTTTACCTTAGCAGCCACAATATACAAATAACATATATATATATATATATATATATATAAACATTCCACTCCAGCTGTTTTCCTTTAATGGTCCATTTTTTTATTAATTCATGATCAGGAAGGTCAATAGGTGTTCCCGAACAAGTTTTGAATTTTTTGGGACATGTTTAGATCATATTCGTAGTCCCAAAATAGTGGACCAACGCAATCTTGGCATGCTGCATTGCCAATTGTGTTGGTCAACATTTGTACAGGCTTCCAGAGCCAAAACTTCTGAAACTCGACGCGATCATGGCACGACGTGTCAAGTATCGCATCACAGCCATCAACGCGCTGCGTCGCTTGTAGCGTCGGCACCCAATTTTTAGTCATTAAATGATCGCGTCCTTAAGGGGAAAAGGGTCAATTTCCCATCCCTATATAAGTCTAAATCACGGTATTAAGCCCCAATTTCAACCTAAATATACTTATCTCTCTCAAAATCCATCAAGAACAAGATTAGGGTTTTCAACTGAGGATCTAATTTCCAGAATTTCACCATTAGTTTTCAAGAATCTTCCATCAAAGGTATGCATAGTGTTGATTTATGGATTCCTTTTATGCATAACGCTCAAGAACCCTATTTCAAATTATAAATCATGATGTTTATGTTGTGGGTTTTTTCGTAACTATGTTTATCATGTTGTACAATTCCCAAGTTGGAATCCTTAAGTGTTTTTCATGAAACTTCGTTAGCATGCAAGTTGAAATCCATGATTTGAGTTGTTTATGATGTGTAATTTGATGATTACAGCTATGCCCTAAGTTGTGCATGTATGTTATTTGATAAAATGCCTAAGAGGATAGAAGTTGTGTATTATAGCTCAATTGTGACCCATATGATAAATGTATGTTTTACCCTTATGTTCAAATGACTCCCATGCTATTGTGGTGCAATGTTGATGTTTGTTGGAATGCTATGATGTTAGAGTATGAAATTATGATGTTGATTATATGCATTCCTACCATTTACAAGATTATGATAACCACGTGCTTCATGAAATCCCCAACTTATTCTATGATGAATTGTTGATATTGATCATGTGTTCAAGAAGTGTCAAGTCTTGTCAGTTTTATGCTGTCGAGTCCTGGGGGTACTTATACCCGATAATTCAGCTGTGTGTCTAGAGCCAGTGTCAAGTTTTCATGATACTCACAATCAAGCCAGGATTAGTAGAACTCAGTTAATCATGTGACTCTGGAAAATCCAGTAAATTCAGTATTAGTCCAGTAATCTCAGTACTCTCAGTCAGTTATCAGATCTCAGTAGTATTCTATCAGTTAACGAAACTCAATGAATTAAGTCCAGTTCAGTTCAGTTAATCATGTTCTGGGTCTTTTCAGATGGGAGTAGGAATTAGTACTGAGTGAACTCAAGGATGAGGGCATATATTGACAGTTGAGGGTGTGATCCTTAGAAAAAATCCTTGCGGTCCAGAACTATATAGCCAGCATAGGTTGAGACATCAATAATGACAGATGAGGGTTGATGAGGTGGATAAACACTATCACATGAGGGTCCCACCGTTCTCTTTTGGGGACACTGTCAGATGAGGGTCACTCATAGCTTGTCTTTACCAGTAGTGCGGTATTAACACCCTTCTAATTGGGCATACAGATTGGACCCCAACCTAGCTATATTGCTCTATTTGGGGAATATCGGTTAGATGACTATTTCATATAGTTACAGTCTCAGTCTCAGTAAAAGAATTCAGATAGTTCTTCGGAATCTAGGATTGTCAGATACAGTCGACTCCGAATAATACAAAACTCAATTAGTTCTATCAGAATATAGACTGTCAGGTACAGTTGCTTAGTATCAGTTATATTCATTATCAGTGACTCATGTTATCAATAATCAGACTTAGTAGTTAGTGCCATCATGAATTCAGTCACAATCACTTATTCATGCATGTATTCTCACGTTTATGTTATACAGTCAGTTAGCATTGTTCATGTATTTGAACCCTTTGAATCAGCCTACCTTACATGCATACCAGTATATTCCATCGTACTAACGCATTTACGCTATGGTGTTTTATTCTATACCATAGGTTCAGAAGCACGAGCTCCAGAGCATCAGTAGCATTCCAGTTTCAGCAGTCAGAGTTAGCAGTGAGTCCTCATCCTTCGAGGACATGATCATTACTTTATTTCTTTATTACTTAATTTATTTCAGTAGTTGGAGTTAGTTGGGGATATGTCCTATCAACTCCTTATTCAGATAGTTTTGAGGCTTTCAGACTTGAGTGTTTTTTAGACTATATGTTTTCAGACATTGTTTCAGTTTTTATATTGTTGTACCACATTAATAAGATATGGTTTTATCAAATGTTTATCAATTTTGA
This sequence comes from Capsicum annuum, assembly GCF_002878395.1. Lineage (NCBI taxonomy): Eukaryota > Viridiplantae > Streptophyta > Magnoliopsida > Solanales > Solanaceae > Capsicum > Capsicum annuum. The sequence continues at coordinate 13,118 of NW_025835580.1, forward strand.
ACCTTATATCATGATCCAACCTACTATTTTCATATTTATATAGTATATTATGCAGTGTTCGGGTATAGATATCAGTCATGGGCTAGCCTATAGTCCTTTGGGTCATGAGTACCGTGTAGCATTCCGAGTTCCAGATTCGGGGCATTACAAACTTGATATCAGATACTAAGGTTCAATAGATTTCTAGGAAGTCTGAAAGCCACATCTAGTAGAGTAAGCCACATCTAGTAGAGTCTTGTACATGGATGTGTTGCGTACCACATTTATGTGCAGAAGGCTATGAGATGTTTTAGGAATAGTTTCCCTTCATTCAGTATTCATGTCGTGCTAGTGAACGTGAGATTAAATTTAACTCTCAGTCTAATCTATTTCTCCCTTTTTCTACAGAATATGCCTCCCAAAAGAAGAACAAAAATCAGTCATCCCTACAGCCCATTCAAGCAAATCCCTTAGACGAACATATTTCTCATGCAGAGTTCAGAGCTGCATTCACTAGCCTTGCTAATTTAGCTGTTGTTATGGCCAACCCAGTGGCCAATTCAGCTGCCAGGATTCAGGATTTCACCCGAATGTATCCTCTATCCTTTTTCGGGTCTAAGTCAGAAGAGGATCCTCAGGAGTTCCTAGACCAAGTTCAGAAGGTTACGAACATCATGGGGTTAATTCTAGTGAGAGTACTGAGCTAGCTGCATATCAATTGCAGGATGTTGCTCACACTTGGTACAAATATTAGAAGTCATAGAGGTCAGTTGATGCAGGGCCTATTGAGTGAAAGGAGTTTACCACTATATTTTTAGACAGATTCTTTCCCCTAGAGCTGAAAGAAGCTAAGGTGTTAGAGTTTATCAACCTCAGGCAAGGCAACATAATGCTGAAAGAGTATTCTCTTAAGTTTACTCAATTATCCAGATATGCTCCTCATGTGGTTGTAGCTAGGAGGGCCAAGATGAGTAATTTTTTTTCTAGGGTGAATGATAGTGTGTTCAATAAGTATAGGTCCACGATGTTGAACAGTGACATAAACATAGCCAGGATTATGGCCCATGCTTAGTAGATAGAAGAGAAAAAAATTAAGATGAGAGAGAAGCAGAATAAGAGAGCAAGGATAGGTAGTTTTAACTTTGCTCAGTGTAAGTAAGAGGGAGGAAAACGTTCTCAGTTCTATCCTAAGTCATCCATTCTAGCTCCTTCTTTAGCTAGGGCCCTAACTCCTAAGTTTAGGGATGGTAATAGAGATAGGGCGCCAGACTCTAAGTCTTAGGGCAGTGTCAGCAATGCCTGAACTAATCCCCTTTGTCAGACATATGGTAAGAACCACAAGGGTACTTCCAGAGCTGGCAGTGATTTCTATTTCTGATGTGGTAAGCCAGGCCATAGATTCAGAGATTTTCCCCAATCAGGTTATCAGGGCCAGGAAAACCATTCCTTAGCCCAGTCCGATCGCTCAAATCAGCAGGGTGCCACTTTCAGTGCTACTAGTGGGCAAAGACCAAATAGACTTTATGCTCTCCAGTCCCAAAAATATTAGGAAAATTCTATGGATGTGGTTATTGGTACGCTACTAATTTTTCACTTGCATGTTTACGCTTTGCTAGATCAAAGAGCTTCCTTGTCATGTGTTACTCCTTATATAGCAGTTGATTTTGGAGGCAGTCTCAAAATTCTAGAAGAGCCCTTCTTAGTATCTACCCCAGTGGGTAAAACCATCATAGTCCGATGGGTATACAGGAACTGGCCGGTTATTATATTTCAGAAAGTCACCTCAGCAGACTTAGTCGAATTAGAGATGACTAATTTTGATGTCATTCTCGACATGGATTGGCTTCATTCCTACTATGCCACAGTCGACTGCAGAAATAGAATAGTCTAGTTTCAGTTTCCAAATGAACCTGTCCTAAAGTAGAGGGGTAGTACTTCAGCTTTTAGAGGTTAACTTATTTCCTACCTTTGGGCATAGAAAATGATACCTAAGGGATGTATCTATCATATTGTTCATGTTAATAATTCTAGTTTTGAGATTCCCAGTATTGAATCAGTCCCAGTCGTGAGTGAATATTCAGATGTCTTTCCCAAAGATCTTCCAGGAATTCCTCCTGAAAGGGAAATAGACTTCGGCATTGATCTTCTTCTAGATACTCAGCATATTTCTATTCTGCCCTATAGAATGGCACCAATAGAACTCAGAGAATTGAAAGAACAATTGAAGGATCTCTTAGATAAGGGATTCATCAGACCCAATGTGTCCCCATGGAGTGCACCAGTCTTATTCTTGCAATAAAAAGATGGTTCTCTTAGAATGTACATTGATTACCGTCAACTCAATAAGTCACAATCAAGAACAAGTATCTACTTCTGAGGATCGATGATTTGTTTGACCAACTTCAGGGTGCCATCTATTTTGCTAAGATAGACCTCAGATCAGGCTATCATCAGCTCAGAGTCAGATAATATGACATTTTGAAAAAAGCTTTCCATACTCGATATTGTCACTTCAAATTCCTAGTCATGTACTTTGGTCTTACTAATTCCCTAAAAAATTTCATGGACTTGATGAACCATGTGTTCAAGCAGTACTTGGACTTGTTTGTCATAGTCTTCATAGATGATATCCTCGTC